>NW_008588799.1:0-1789 GCF_000691845.1 Merops nubicus
TATAATAAAAGATATAGTAGATAGTGAAACTATTCATAAAATAGATCTAGATAATAGATTCATAGGATGTACTTATTTCATTTCGGGTTTATAATATTGAACTACAGATTCTCTTGTAGGCAAAGCAAAGTTCTGTTCTAATCATAAGTTAGAAGCACACTAAGCAAGACAATATTTACTTGCTTTGAAACCGGACATTAAGGACTCTCAAACAGCATGAGAAGCTACTACTGTATAGCTGCCTGTAACACTGTAACGTTACTAACAGCATGACTGGAGACAACGCAGGAGCGTTTTATACCTCAGCCGAACTTTTATATCTATGTCTATAGATATAAAATATTGTATAACTACAAAGGATTAAAAGGAAAGCTGTAATATAACTACACAAAAGGGTACAGGTAAATGTGTAAGTAATAAAATCTGCAAAGGGAGAACAAGATGTAGCACTTGCAGGAAAGACGTATGGTGGAGTCAGAACAGGAAATGCCTCTTCTTTCTTTTGAGGAAGGGGTGAGGAGCATAAATCAACAATAATAAGCATTTAAAAATGGGAAAGGAAGAGATCACTCTTGGGCTTCGGCTCCCCTCATCAAAGAAAGCTGGAGCCTGGCCCCTCGGCCTCTGTGACTGAGACCAGTGCAGACCACAGCCACCAGTGCTAATGACACAGCAGCCGCTCCACGGGACTGCGCTCAGCTAATGTGGGATATGATCGTTAAGGACCATCTGTTTGAATACTTAGTGATAATGACTGATAATGAGTAAGAGCTAACCATTAGCACAAATCTCTAATGAATGTCAGTCAAGCAAACCTCTGAAGTTTGCAACCGGCCTCATTCATCCATCTTCCAAACATGCCCTCTGCAGCAACCTCTCACTCCCCGACACAGAGATGTCCCCCCCAGTCAGTCACAATGCCCTCCCGACAGCGACAGATCCATCTTCATGTCCAAACCTGTCATAACAAAAGTTTCTTACCACTCATATTTAGGTTTCCCTTCCATTGCTTATGATTATTTTGTACCCAGAGATGGTCAGACACACGCACACATCTACCAGCTATCTTTACTGCACCCTCTGTTACAGTTCTCTCACCTGTTGTCGGACGTCACTCAAACAACCTCACAGAGTATTTTGCTTCATCTGTTTTGGGTTTTCCTTAGATAAATACATAAAAGGACATCTTCGCCATCTTCCAATAACACAGTGACAGACAAGCAGCAGACTCAACTGCTGCAGGAGGGGAGTGAACTTTCAGTTAACTGTAATACCCACTGTCACTACATGTCCATAATGACCACAACAATTATTTTCAATTTTTTTTCCAGGCTCATGCTCAATGTTAATGTTGCAGTAAAAAAGGTCAGAAACAGACTCTCCCATTTACAACCTCATTCCACAAATATTTAAACCTATACCCTGAATTCCTAAGGTGTTGCAAATGTACAGTTACTAAAAAAAACAACTAATTTTAATCTACAATATAAGTACCGCCCTTTTACTCATTAGATCATACAAAAAAACATTCTACAAGTACAGATGATATCTCTTTAGAGTGCTATATCGTTTCAAGATTTCATAGACAGAGCAAGTATGTAATAAAATACCCCAGATATGTAGTGTGTTGAAAGCACACTATCTGAAGTTTTCTGAGTTTTATGTTCTCTTGCCATCGTGTCCTTTATGAGAGCTGTGTAAAAGAACTGATACAAAATCACCAAGGAGTTCAGAAAGAATTCAAAACTCGTCTGTTTTCCAGCAGAGTCCCATTGAGGTTCACCAGCAC
>NW_008588799.1:1820-33384 GCF_000691845.1 Merops nubicus
ACTTTGCTCATTACTGTAATCACCAATGAAATTTTTGAACTGTGAGTTTGGTTATGTGGTTGGAGCAAATAATGGCTTGGTGGTTTTATTTGCCTGTTTGTGTTTTGGTTTGGTTTGTTTTTGTTTTTTTTTTAAACAACTTCCCTTATCTACTTACCTTAGGACTGAGATGACAGAGAGCTCGTTTCAAAGACCAATAGCAGATAGGAAATTCTGTGTGATCTAAAACAATCACACACCAAACTGCACAAGGATTTTTTTGTTGTTTTTCCATCTGCAGTCACCAGCAGAGAAAACCTTGTGTTGAAGGCCTGTGTTTATTTTCTGTCTATGAGGATTTGTTCTTCAGTGAGAGACAGGCCTTGTTAGTAAGCCACATCTTATGTCTGAAGAAAAAACTACAGCCTTCAATGATGTGCAGTAGGGCAAAACAAACCGTTAACACAACTTTTGGTATTTTTAAGGGAAAAGCTTTCTGATGGGAAGAAGATTAAGTGACAAATGCACAGTAAAAGCCAGGGCCAGCTCCAAAAGTCTCCTTGACTACTAAGGCTCTCATGCTACTACAGCTGTATTTTGTTCTGCTCCAATGCAAGCACTTATGTGACATATTTAAAGCTCAAATTGGTTTACTGTATATTTTCCATTAGTGTTAGTAGAAAACATTCTCATGTGAGAAGACAGCCATGAATGTATAGTCCCATCTATCTGTAGATTCAAAGACTTTATTAAATATGCAAAATCAGTACCCACTAATATGAGTTTTTTGTTATGTGAGAATTACTTCTAGAATAAAAAACCTGCTATTGATTTCATTTATTTATTTTTCTATTTCTATTTCTTTTTTGGTATACAAGGAGGAGAAGTCATTTAGATACTGTGCAAGAGATCTTTCCTAATTATGATTATTTAAATTATCTCAGAGTATTATTTGGGGCAACTCCTGACTTAATTGTGATATAAGCAAAACTCCTATTGGTTTCACTGGATTCACTTATGACATTATGACACGAAGTTTGGAGTAGGACTCATGCAACAATCAGAATAATGGCAATATCTGCTGGACCTCAGAGAACAAAATATGAACACAGAAACAAGCTTCCACAGTGAGAATGTAATACAATATAAAAATTTTATGCACCTTGTAGAAAAGTACAATTAATAAAACACTTCATATATATTTCACATTGTGTATATACTATAAAGTATTTTGTTATTAATCTTTTAAATTTGATATGTGGGTTATTTACCACTATTCTTACTACCTCTGTAAATTCCTTGTGTATGTCTATTACTTTTCTAGGCATAATTAGTTACTATATAAACTAATTAGAAGTTTACATATCTCTTCCATCATCCAATTCACGAGATAAAATACCTTTTGTTTGCCCTAATAGTGTCTTTGTAGTGATTTATGTGCTACAGGTTGTTCACTTCATGGGTTTTATTCAGTCAAATGGGAAATCTGCTAGTACCTTTACAGGAATTAAACATGGAGCTATTGTTTTGATGACTGTGAGGAGGCCTCTTGGCCATGTTATCTAACAATTTTATGAGTTCATTCCTCTACCTAGCTTCTTTCAGGAGGATCCTGGATCATCTAAACACTTAAATATGCATTTAACTTTAAGTGCATAATAGAATACTCTTGAAATCAGCTAGTCCTTCTAAATTAAGCAGGAGCTTAAGAACCTTGTTGAATTAGGGTGTATGTGCATTAAGAGATGCTGAGATAACGAGAGTTTCACAAGCAGAAGCTTTGTAGTTTGTTTTTTGTTTTGTTTTGTTTTGTTTTTTTGGTTCTTACTTGATTGCGATAAATTTTCTGGAATTAGCAGAAATCGTGGCACCCATGGTATTACTTCTGCACATTTTTCACCTTCATTATGCTCAATTTTAATAAATCGTGCAGTTAATATTGCGTTTCTTTTCATTTATGCGCCCCGGTTTCTACAATAGTCAGGCTTCTTTTCACCTTGTGCCTGCAATCTGCACACGGGGGCCAGAAATGGGGGAAAAAAGACTTTAAAGAGGAGACACAGACACTAAATTGCTCACATGTGAAACCAGGAGTGGTGTTCAGTGAACTAAAAGTGAGCAATGAGGAAAGGCTGTCATATGCATAAGAGCATGTGATTTGGGATGGCGCTTCTAAGAAATAAGATGCAAAAATTATTTATCCCTAAACTAAGAAAGGTCAGAAGCTGGAAATAAATAGGAAATAAAAAACAAATGGAGTGACATTTAAGGAAAACCAGGCAAAGAATCAACATGGAAGTAAAGACATCTCTACAAATGCTACAAAGCTAAAAATAAAATGGAGTAAATGGAATGTTTGCCTCTAAATGAAGACACTGATTTACTAAGCATATCAGAAACCCAGTGACAGGAAAACTATCACTGGAGAACTGTAATGCCATGACAAAATATTCGGTAAAGAAATAGAAAACTGTGCTGCCGTCAGGATAGATCAACACGTTTATAACAGTCTAGAAGTAAGCCTCATCAAGAAGTTAACCATCTCAACAAACACATGACAATCTGCATAGATTTAAATTCCAGGCCTAAATAATAAGAATAGAATTATAGGTTTCCACTACTGACTAACCCAGATGACGAATCCAGTAAAAGACCAAATGTGAGGGCAGCAAATACAACTGTCTGGTGTTACTTCAGTAACCTTCATGTACTTAAGGCAAATGTCACACACATACATTGTAGAGGATGATAAACAGAGGTAAAAAAAATTACAGGTCAATGACTGTCCTCCAATGAAGCATCCACCCCTTCTTCTAGTACCTTCTGAGCAAACTTCCACTACAGAACCTCCATCAGAGAATATATGGGGCCAACTTTTTTTGGTACACAAAGACTGGAAGATTTCAAATGTGTCTGCAGTTTTAAAATAAGTTTTTGGGGTAGTGTGGAGGAACATGACAAGCTATTTGATGTTAAGTCTGGCAAGTACAGAAGGCAAATAGGTAGAGTTTATTTAAAATATAGAGATTCAGCTACTGCATTGCTTTAGTCGACTTTTTATTTTCTGTTAAAGATTTATTGACACATGGATAAATATGGTAAACTTGGGAAGCCTTAATATGGCTTCTCTAAATGGAAATCCCACCTTACAAACCATTTGAGAGTTCTTTGAAAGGATATATGACCATGTGAACAAGACCGAATCAGATGATACACTCTATTTAAATTTTAAAGCTATTGTCAAATGGAATGAACAGCTTCCATATGAGGGACTGTCCTATAAGGAAAGATGATGATCGCATGGGGATATAGGTATCTGTGAGGTTTTGGATAAACAACAGGCTACCCAATGATGCAGTAGGAACCAGACTCAAACGGAAGGAGGTGGTTCCATGCACCAGGTAGATGATTGCTGTGGCAAAGGACAGTGTGTGGGTGCAATTCATAAAGCTCAGAGCAAGACTGCAGAAGTAATGAGAAGAAAGATCCAGAGCAGGCTATTAATTAAGTAACAACAGGGTCAGGAAATTTCTGAGCTGAGCACAGCTGGAGATTTGGAGAGAGAAAGAGAAGTGTACATGATTGCCCTCATTACTTTTCCCTAGGTACCTGCTTATGGCCACTGTTAGAGACCACTTACTAGGTTGAACAGACCACTGTCTACACCGGTGCAGCCTTTTCTCATGTGGGAAAAAGATCAGCACAGCCTGGGCTGCACGAATGCACCAGCATTTTGGGCAGCCAGCACTGCTGTGGGGTTCCTGCCCTCCTCCTCCTATGGGAAGGAACAGCAGTGCTAGTAGAGACCAGGAGAAAAATGGGTCATTTTGGCCAGAACAACTAAGTGATGTCTCACTGAGGACACACAGCAAAACCCGATAGAAAAATTTGCATCAGCTTTGTAAAACAAGCAAAAGATCTTTCTCATTCTAATAAGCAGGATCAGCCTTTCAAATTTAACCAGTTGTTCCATAATTCACTGTTAATAATCTTTGCTGATTGGTATATTAGAAACCCCTTCTTCACTAATAGATGTTATTATTTTATATGTTGCAGTACTTATTGTCCCTACAGTGAACAAAGAAAATATCAGCAGATATTTTTCCTAATACAAATATAGAGAAATGCCAAAGAAACTAGAAACTAATAGACATTATAAACTGTGATAATAGAACATTTTCTCAATGTTATTTCAATTAACACTTCAACTGCAGCTATAACTATGTCCATTGCCTTAAAAAATGAGTACCCCAAACATTTCTTTTCAGTAAGTAAAATTTACTTCAGCTGTAATTTACGGTTTATCCTTACTGTTCAGCATATCTCTAACTCTCTTCCATCTTGTACTTTTCAGGGGGTTAATTACTTTCATGACCAAATGAGTGCAAAATATTATTTCTTTTCATTATCATTATGCTAGTAAGATTAAATTGGTAATCACTTTGATTCTCATCAGAAGTCATAAATATCTCCTTGTCTCCATTTCCCTTTTACGTTTTATTTTCTATACCATCAGACTGAAGTTGCAACAGCAGACTGGGCTTGCACACTTGGCTGATTCCCTTCTCCCCAGGCTCAGCAGCAGCTGATTTACTCAGTTTTTTACATAGATTGGCAGGCTGAGCCACCACTGGTGTTCAACAGTCAGCCTCACCTGTTCAGTGTATTCCTGCCAAATTCAAAGGGTTTTTTTCTCCTCATCTTTTTAAATAACACAATGGTGGAATATTAAGCTTGCACATAGAGTCACATTAAATGACAGCACATGTGCTAGAGGACAGGATTCGCATTGCTGAGAAACTCGAAAAATGGGTTGGGAAAAAACATAATTCAGCTCAAGTAGGACCATTTAAAGATATTATTGGGCAGAAATTATCATCTGAGAAGGACAAGCAATGAGGCAGTAGTACAGTGTGATACAAGTTGAACCTAAATCAACACTGTCAGGCCACCGTGTGAGATGAACATCATCATTGGCTGTGTGAATACAAACAGCTGCAAGAAACTTCAGATGACTTACTGCATCATCCAGAGCCAGCAGTACTAAATTTAAGCCCTGTTCCTGGTTTGGGGAACACTCTACAAGAAAGATGCGTATGCATGGGAGGCAGCCTAGAGAAGAGCAAACAAAGTATTCAAAGGCCTAGAGAATGTAAACTCACAGGAAGGAGATGAAAGAACTGGCTATTAGTCCAGAAAAGCAAAGCCTGAAAGGAAGAGTCATAATAGACTGTGAAGGAGTAGTGCAAAAAACAAGGGGAATGGATTGTTCTTAGTACATCTGAGAGACAGAACAGAGTGCAAAATGGTCTTAAGTTGCAGAAGAGGAGATATAAGTATATTCCCAGGAAACCTTTCTTATAGACAAGGACAGTGAGACAATAAGTTGATCTGAGAAAGATATAGATCCTCCATCATCTTATATTTTAAATAAAATGTAGGACAGGTATCTGTCAACATCTGACAAGCATCTGACCTTATTCTGAGGCAATAAACTAAATGACTTCTCGAGATTAATCCGGTTCTCTTTTGTGTAATTATGTGGTTTGTCTATTCTCCACTTAACAATCTTTTCATAGATACAGAACCTCTGGTTCAAAAAGGACGAAGAATATGCCTGATGATCTTGTAATTTCTTGACCTTGTGACCAGGTGGCATCCTTGAAACAATCTAATGTAATCCCCAAGCTATTTCTAGCTGTGTTTACAGCACTCCTCTAAACATATTTTGGTCACAAGAAATTGCAAAATTTCAGTAAATTAGGTTTTAACCTCAGTTATTCTCCTTTATCAGTGATAATCAACTTTAAACTGCATTTTCCATGCCACAGGGGTCCCTCTAGAGTCCCTCTGCACACCTCAGGTAACGGCTCCAGTGCTTAGAAATTCTCCTACTTGTTTGTATTTCTACAGCATCTTATCTCCCAGAGTGCTTCATGATGCTGAGCGGACATCCCATGGAAATGGAATCAGCTCTGAGCAGAGAAGACAAATACCAATGAAAACTCAGGGTGCTGCAGGCATTAGGAAAAGAGCAGAAGAGTAATTTTGGCAATGACAAGAAGAAAAAGTAAGGCTGGATCTTTGACATGCACAGTGGAGACACACTCTCATTTGAAGGAAGCTATTCAGAAGAATTACTTACTTCTAAATGGATTCCCTGAATATATTGGTCCCCAAATCATGATTATGCACAGTGCAAATATATCCCATTTGAGTTCTCCTAAAACTCTAATGCATAACAGTAGGAAAGCAAACTGCATTTTCTAAATGTCAGAAAAGTTTATTAAAGCCTGAAGAAGGATATGAATGTACCTATCTTTTACTTGAAGCTGTAATTTGTTGTTATCAATGATGATGTTCATTACTGAAACACAATGAAATGATTGAAGTACCCAATTCAAACTGTGTGCATTAACTAAAAAATAAATGTAATCATAATTCCATAGGCAGACTCCCTATGCCAGACTCTTAATAAATGTAAATTATCAGCTGAGGATCTGGACTAGCCTTGCCAGATCTTCCTCTCAATTTAAAAGAAAATGCTATTAGTTGTACATAAGAGATACTGATGCTTCTTTTTTAATTAAGCACAGCAGGACTTTTACATTTTTTATGGCACTGCCTAAAAGGAGCTCACAGATCAAGCTAGTCAAAGATTCCAGACTGCTCATGGAGGACCTAAAGATGGAGAGAGTTATTATGAGTCCAAGATTAGTAGTAACCACGTTGCCCATGAATGCTGACACTTAGAAAAAGAAATCGAACCTGTCTGTAACACACATGAAAAGCAAAATGAGATGCTTGGCAAATATAAATGCTAATGAAAAAACTTACATCTAAATAATGCCTGCCAAGTTCATAAATTCAGATGATTTCTCAGAATCTCATATTAACTATCATTTAATAGCCTAATTAGTGCAAGCTTGTCTCAAAGCCGTCAGAAGCTGTTCTGTTCCAGAGCACGCCAAGTTAAGTCGTGTCAAGTCGTGTCCAGCCCCAGCAAGGACTCCCCATCTGATGTACCTTGTAGGTGCTTGTGTGGTGACACAATAGCCTGCTCCTACAAAACGTGCTGCAAAGCCACAGACTTCTCACTTCACTGACCTCTTTATTTACCCAGACTAAGCTCCTGTGAGTGAAGCTCCTCAGAAGAGTAACTGAGCTCACAGGCCCATCGATCAATCAATCGATCCAAATGGACATTAAAGCTTATTCTGAAGTTCAGCACAGAAGAATTTATGAAGAAGCTGTAGGCCTCTGAAATACTTAGGGATGTAAATAAATGCACTGTGATGTCTCTGCATGTTGCTATGAATAAGTTAAAGGGACACTGTCAAGGCTGCTTGGCTAAGAAATTGTTAGGCACAAAATTTAAAACAAATGAAGCCCACACATGACTTACTCTGTAAGCAAGTAAAAACAAACGTAAGCCACCTATTGTCTGGTTCTTGCTGCTTTTGTTGTGGGTTTGTGTTGGTTTGGGTTTGGTTTTGTTTGGGTTTCTTTTTGGGGTGGGAGGGTGTGAGGAGGAGAGTCAGGTTTTAGGGTGTTGTTTTGGTTTAATATTTCGGCTTGGTTTGCAATCCATGACCTTGAGAGAAGTTTGCTTTCCAAATGAATACATTGCAGGAATGAGGAAGCCGAGATATATATGAGATATTTTTTTTGTTGGGATTTCATTTTCTTTTTATCAAAGTTAAATAATAGATGTTAGAAACCAGATCAAACTTAAACATGTCACTGAAAAAAATAAATCAGACTTCAGTCAGAAAGTATAACCTGATGCATGTTGTGAGTTGTAAGATCTGCTAACTATTCTCTTAAAGCTGTTTTACTTCTGTATTAAGCCTGAGAATTAAAATTAATTAGGCTATATTTCAGGGCCCAAGGGCTTTATAAATTAAAAAGGATGTGTTAATCTCTTTCACAAATACCAAAAAGGATACAGAAAACACTATCTCACCAGTTGTTTATTTTTTTCTCACAGAAGTCAAATATGTGACCGCTGTGTTTCTATTTGCATATCCAGCAATGGAAAAATCTTTTTAAGGATGCACTAGAGTAAAAGAAGGGAAAATGATATCTCTCTATATATTTTGACAAACTTACAATAAGCCCATCCTGATTTCTGTCAGAAAAAAAATAATCCATGAAATGCACTCAGATGCCTTCTCTTTTTCTGGTATCTTTCAAAGATATTTTCTCATCACAAGCAAAACCCAACGTTATAGAAAATCAATTGCCTCCCCTTTAATAACTACTGCTTTGTTTTCTGTTTTGTTTTCTTTTGTTTTCCCCAGTGGGGCTTTCAGTCTCAACTTAGTCTTCTGTATTAATCAATTGCAACAACACTATGTGATTTTTTTTTTCCTATTTTTTGTCTAAAAATATTGCTGGTTTTAATATCCAAAAACAGAAAAAAGGTATTCCTACCAATATAAAGTAACTAAAAAATGCATATAGACTATGCTTAATGCATGCACACATCCTACATTGAGTTTGTTTATCATTGTCTGGCTTCGTATTTTCTAAATAGCCAGAACAGTACAGTTTAGTGGAAATTCTCCACAGTAGGAGGACGTTATCTTGTTCATAAACTGAAATATGTACTACAGGAATCTCTATTTAGGTTATATACTGATTATTAAAAAGTATTTTTATAAAATAAATTTTTTAAAAAGAGCTTTGTGGTGCTATTTCACAACAGGAAGATCACTGATTTTCTGCTGTTCTAAAGGTTAAGATTGAAGCAATTTTTTTTTTATTTTACCAAAATAAACATCAGCATCTATAGCCTCATACCTAATAATTAAAACCTGACTCTACAAATGTTAATGATATGTAAGGCATGCCTTCTTCAGAGATACCTTAGAAAACTACTTCTGCAAACATTAGTTTTTGAGTAAATGCTAATGACAACATATTGTTAAAAAGACATCAAAGGTAGAGGAAAAGAGAAAAATTTGTGGTTGGAAGATGGTATAAAACCTAATTTCCAAAATAATTTGTGAAAAATTACAAGGCAGGCATAGTATTCTGAGAAAAATATACCAGAACACAAAGCAGAGAACATCCAAAGGCTTCAAAAGGGACTATTAGACCAAAAACATATGTAACTGTTATAATCAGGACTCAGGTCATCAAAGTATTAGCTGCATTTTCTGGATACGTGGAAAGAAAGCAAGGACCTTTTAAACTCTACTTAGACAAGTTTGTGGAGGCTTCAGAGTAATTTTGTCCCTATTACGAGTACCGGCAGCAGGCAGTATGGCAGGGGTGACTGTAGTGACTGTAGAGCTGTTCTCATGTATCATCCAGGCTTCTTCACTGAGCCTGTGCCTGAAGTCTCAGAGCAGGAAAGTTTAGATGGAAGCTGCACATGGTTTATGCATCTTCCTCCTGCGGTCTCAGTGTATTGTATGAGCGCATGGGCGGGTGGCATGGCTGGAGCTTGGAAGAAAGCTGGGTTTCATTCCATCCTCCTAGAAGCACTGCACTGCACCTGTGTAGAGCTCCATCATCCAGCTCTGAGGTGGGGATCCAAGGCAAGATGGAACTTGAGAAAGTAAACTTCCCATGGCTTATACTAAAAATCAGTACAGAATGGCAAAGCACAAAGACAGGAAAGCAATACAGGCAGGTGCACAACTATTTATTTCCTCATCTTGAACTCACAAGGATAGAATCAGGTTTTTCTAGCAGAAGTTGTCAGCTTTGTGGTTGTGGTGTCCTAAATTGGTTGAAAAATTCCATGTTTGGGTGATTCATTATCTGCTGCCTTCAAGAACTACCATTGTGGAAGGAATACGTTTCAAACTGAGATGAAGTGCACATTCAAACATATTGCAAAAGATGAGCTAGAAGCAGTGCAAAGAGGTTGCTTTAAATTTGCCAAGTTTGACTTAATCATTACTTCTCTTTTAAATAGAACATGTAGCAGACGCATCTGAGGAACTGCTTATAGACTGATTAGTTTCAGAGATAGGACTAAACCTTACCTATATTCCTTAATTGTTTCAGTGCACAGTTGTGGTCAGTGAAGCCACGTGTAAGCGAGCAAACTAGTTCTTCATGCTTATGGGAAACATACAGACTTTATTACCCAGCAAACATACTGTAATCTCCTCACAGCTAATTGTTTTGACATCTGTAGGAGGATCGAGTCATTCTTCCAAAAGTACAAGGTTTGGGAGACTATAAACTCCTACTGCCTTATTCTATTTGTGGAGTCAAGGAGGGGTGCTGATTTTCATTTACAGAGGAATATTAGCTTCTCACAAGCCCTAGTGCAGGAATTCAGAATATAAGCATCCATCTCCAATTCTCCCCACCCGCCCCCAAAAAGGAAAACAACTCTGTGATTTTGAAGGATTCTATGTGAACATTTTTCAAAGGACTGCTTTCTCTTTTTTTCTGTCTTTTCAAAATAGTACGTATTAAAATATTAATTTATTTCAACTGTTTTTCCAGTAAAATAATTTCAGGACTTTTACTTCTTTTTCCTTTAATTTTCATTAGCTAATATGCCCTGATTCCCAGCAAATACTAAGTGAT
This sequence comes from Merops nubicus, assembly GCF_000691845.1. NCBI lineage: Eukaryota > Metazoa > Chordata > Aves > Coraciiformes > Meropidae > Merops > Merops nubicus. Next base: position 12,357 of record NW_008588799.1, read on the forward strand.
GCAGTTTAAACATTCAAATTTACAACTATCTCCATTTTGTTCCCAATTTCTCCCCTCCACATCAACATCAAACATAAAAATCTTAGATGTCACCTCAGCATTTTCTCCTCCCCATATTCAGTATCCACTTTGTGGAAGAATAGGCAAATGAGCCACCTTTTAAAATGAGGTTCAAATAGGAGACACAGAGCAAGCAGGTGAACAGTTTCACACCTACATTTATGAACCTCTTGAAACCGATATTTGTTTGATCCTATTTGATAGGACTCATCTCACTTTGTGTTACAAAACGCTACACATCTATCAAGTCTCAGCCAGTTTTCCCTGTTCCCTCCAGAGTCCCTCTAGACAGCAACTCATGCCCTCCACAATCCATATGCATTCAAGTTTGATTCTTCTTGTGGTGACTAGCATTAATAGATAAGGTCTGATTCATCACTTAGACATTATCCCAATATTCAAACTGTTAAGCACCCAGTCAGTTTACCCAGATAATCAGGCTCAAGGTTTTAGAAGGTTACGAGCTCTTTGTTACAATTCAGTGACATTGGCTCAGAGCCTGAATATTGCAGAGCATGGACGGGAGATGTCCCTGTTGAAGCTGAGAGGCGGGGCTCCTTGTCAAGGGAGGTTTGCTTAATTTGCTGTGCTTTTTTTGCAGACAGCTCAGACTCTTTCAAATGAGCATTCAAAGTTCTTACTCAGAGTGAACCAGATCATTAAACTGTGGCTCCCACTGTGCTCACATTTAAGCATGTGTATGACTTCACTCACATGAGTAACCTTCTTGACCTCTCTCTGGGATCAGGCATCAGAACTATATTAGGGTTTGCCTGTCACCAGATTGGGGAATAAACACAAATAATCTAGTTATGAGATAAAAGTATATTACAAAACTTTCAATAAAGAAACTCCAACTTTTATATTGAAAATTAATAGAATTCATTTTTGTCAAGATTTTTTTTTCTGGGTTAGCATCAGATCTGAGAGAAGCCTGAAATCCTTCCAAGTAGGGAATACTTTTTTGACAGCCCATTAATTTAGCCCTGCTCTCTGTGTCATTTTGCTTGCCTTTCTGATCACTTCTGAATCACTGTGAAAATGACATTTCAATTGCGTGGGAAGGGTTTCAGGGGCATCATACTAAAAGAAAGATTATGAAAGGGTAAGAGGAGGAGCTGCCGTTTGACGTTGCAGGGTTTACAGTCAAGGCAAATTCACTTTTCAATCCCCATCCTATCATCTGGCGTTAGTCAGTTCAGTGCGGTCTGAACACCTCATGGGCCACTTGTCACAGGGACCGAAAGAGAGAGAAGAAATGATGTAAAACTATTTCCCTTGACAGCACCGACACAGATGGAGACTTCATACTGACCATATTGTCTGCTTTAGTTCCATCCCTAAAGCCATTAACTATCATAATGATGGGGCTCAAGTTATTTATTTCTTCACAATTTCCTGATGTTTTTTTGCAGCATTACATCAACATGCTGAGACCTGTGACAAGCCTTTGTGTTTGTCCTTGAAGGCGGCTGCCACATGCAAAATGCTCAATCTAAAGTATATTCACTTATCAGCAGAAGTACAAATGGGATTCAAAACACCAGTTCTGTACAGTAACCAATCTAACACAAAATAGAAACACGTTCCACTCATTTGCCACATATCTGTGCTTTCTTGCATCAGAGCTTAAGGATTTTTTTTTTACCCTCTCTGGCATTTTACTGATGATTAAACCCAGCAGATAACATTTACTGATTTTTTTTGTCATCTGTTTCAATTCAAATGCTTTTGTGAAAATTACTGTATTCCTGACTTACAATAAAAATGATAAACTACTGTTCTCAAAATTACAATTTAATAAAAAATAAAATAAATGTATAGTAATGTAGACTAATAAAATTAAGAAAAATCACTTCCATGTTTTTCCCTTCCATTCCTACTCAGACAATATGGAGCTCCCTTATTTTTGAGCTGCAATAAGCAGCTCCTAATTCAAGATCCAGAAAAGAAATATATTTAAAATTGGATATTACAGCAAATTAAGAAAAATAAGGGGGTGGGTGATAGAGGGACTTGATATGACTTTCTAATATCAGAATCATAGAATACCAGGTTGGAAGGGACCTCGAGGATCAGCTGGTCCAACTTCTCTTGGCAAAAGCAGTGTCTAGACAAGATAGTTCAGCAGCCTGTCCAGCCAAATCTTAGAAGTGTCCAATGCTGGGGAACCTACCACTTCCCTGGAGAGATTATTCCAACTGTTCTCAGTGTCAACACTTCTCCTCTTATGTTCAGTTCAAATGTCCCCAGGAGAAACTTGTATCCATTACTACTCATCTTCTCCATGTGATTTCTTGTGAAAAGGGAGTCTCCAGCTTCTTTGTAGCCACCCTTTAAACACTGGAACATGGTGGTGAGGTGTCTCCCAAGCCTTCTTTTCTCAAAGCTGAACAAACTCTGTTCTCTTAGCTTTTCCTCATATGGCAGCTTCCCAGTCCTTTAACTGGGTTTGAGTGGAAGTTTGGGTGGAATTGCTAACAAAACAGTTTCTCACGTTGGAGAGGATGAAGGGACTGAACAATGCTTTGCAGAAATGCTATTTCTGACATCAGATTTTTATCAACTGGACATTTTCTGAAAGAGGAGCTACAGAAGGCATGCCACAGATTGCTGGCCCTCTTCATGATAGAGGGTGCTGATATCCCTTGCCATGCCCACCTGCTAGGGTACCACAACAACCTCAACTTTTTCCTCAGGTTTGACTCCAAAGACACCTATCAGGTTAAGCTAACAATTGCTACGTGCACATTTAACAAACTTAGCTAAAAGTCACTGCAGTATCTACAATGTGGCAAGTGATGTTCAAAATAGCCCAAATTTTTTAAAAAGAAAAAAAAAAAAAAGTGACTAAGGCACTCTAAATAGCTCATATATGAGAACAACATTATTTATCTGCTTTGTGCCAAGGAGTTTCTCACTCCAGCGGGTACCCTGACAGTAGGGAAGCAGAAAAAACAAGCTGGAATTACAAGGGGGATGCATTTGGTATTTCTAACACTTTTATCCTAGCTGCAGTTATGTCAGTTTTTACATGTCAGGCCAAATTCAGCCCCTGGATGCCACTCTCACAACTGCCATCATTTCTGATGGGGCTGCATTTATGTATCTGCCTCTACAGGGCAGAGCTTACCCGTTAGGTCAGTAAAAGCAATTTAAGAGATGTTTATAAACATGTAGCAAATTATGAAAGAGAAGCATCCCAAATAGTTGTGAAATCCACTTCACCATGTGTCTGATTTAATTAGAAACGAGCTTAAATTACCAGTCCCTCCAGTTAGCCTATGTGTGATCCACAGAGGCTCCATTTCTGCAGTGTGTGACTTCCCTCGTGAGAGCAGGTATTCACACCTGTGCTATTCATACTGCTGCTTGTCAATACAGTGAAGCAACCCAATTTCAACATAATTGCAGCGGTTGCTTTCGTACTCAGAGCTACTGTTCTGCAGAAATTGATAGGGAAAAGTTTGGTCCCTGTAATCATAGTGATGTTTATAATTTGCTGAAAAGTAATTCAGCTAACAAGATCTTAACTAGAACAAGCTCTGTGGTGAATTCATGGCATGAATGTGAGAATGTGCTGGACTAGCAGTCACTTGCAGGTGATAAAACTGGTTGCCAGCTTGAGTGTCATGTAATTTAACAGGATAATTTGCCAAGTTGTTTGAATCCTGTTACTAAAAAAATATTGAAACACTGAAATGTCAAACACACTTAGTCAAAAGGCATCATTCAGTCAGGTAATTATTCATTTAAACCTCAAGTTGTAGAGATAGCGTAATAGCTGGACAAATTTGTGACAGGCCAACTAACTGTGTGTATATACAAGTACACTTACAAGTGTCCACACATGTCCATTTACATGGCCACGTGCATACACAGAGCCCCTCTCCCATCTCCACAAATAATCCCTAATGTAGGGACAATGCAGGAATATAAACTAATCTCTTAAAATAGTTATGTCCCTCATGCTAAAAATTATTTCATATTCCTACATCCTTTAAAAGGAAAAAAATCTTTTGAGAAAATTGAAGGCAAGAGGCTGAGGTTCCTATTTCCACTTTTTTTTTTTTTTTTTAAACATTAAAAGTCTGTGAAATTTGATCAACAATCATAGCTCACATACCTCCCAAAAGAAGACTGTAACCCTCTCTTTTTCTTGACCTTTTTCCACAGTTTTATCATTTTGAAGTCTGACATCCACCATCATTTTAGGGCTGGAAATGCTACTGAAAGAAAGGGTTCTCCTGGGAAGTTTGGAGCACTTCACTTGGCCTCCAAGGGTCGCATGTAACAACACTAAGCACATGAGAATGAGATGCATGAGGAACTTCAAGTCTGCTTCATGTAGATAATAATTTAAGATCCACTAAAAACCACGATAATTACATTTGCAAATACATATTTCTTTAAGAGGAAAGTTCAGTAGATTAAAACTAGTAGTATTATGGAGGGAAGGTGCATTTCATACATGCTGTGGAACACCTTTGTCAATCAGATTCTAGTTCCTCTGTGGTGTTCTTCATATTCTTTCACCTAATTCTGGAAGAGTATAAGCCAGTCTCTTTGGAAAGCAACAAGATACAAGTATCTTTCTTCCAATGTACATAACATACATAAACAAACATGCTCAGTGTTGGTTAGCCCTAGACTTGGTGCATCGGTCGAAACCAAACCATCAGCCTCCTGGCAATGAGTCACTTCATTTGCACAGCTGCTGAACTTGCCACATTTTACATTCTTTTTTATTAGAGCAGACTGAACGACAAGCAGGGCTGCCAGAGAACAGTGGGTTTTGATTTCTTGTCACATGAAGTCCTCCAGTGCAGAAGCCTGGCACTGACAGGAACACAATGTGTTTAGTGTTTAGACTTTTTTTTCTCCATTCTTAGACTATAAACGAAGTCCTCCAGTGCAGAAGTCTGGCACTGACAGGAACACTGAATGTGTTTAGTGTTTAGATTTTTTTTTTTCTCCATTCTTAGACTATAAAACAAAATAGAGTTTCTTTCCTGATAAGAGGAAATGTGAGATTGTACCACAGAAGCTCTGTAAGGCTCATATACTTCTTGTCACTAGTTTCACCCCTCAGCAGTGAAGAATGGAATAGTGTTTTATAAAGATTAGAATGTAAGTGGGTGTACACCTATGTGGCCAAGCTTATTATTGACAGCTTTCATTTCTGCTCCACTGGTGCATAAAAAAGTGTGGCATCAAAACACCAGTCCAATTTAGTTGATAGGCAACAGCTATATGCCTTTTCAAAGTAGAGGTTTAGAAAAGTAAATGAAAAGCTTCTGCCTGCTCAACTCTGCTCAATTAAATGACTGCTTTCACTGAAAATTTTCCTTCAAAATTCCTGTCATTCATGACTTCTATGCATTTTTACAGCTCTGTATGTGTATATATCCTGGTGTTATGCGAAAAATCATATTTTCACTTTGCTGCCAGAAAAGAGACCAGATTTCCAAATGCAGAGAGTGAACTCTGGGCCACAGCAGTCTCTCCTGGTGTCCAAGGCCACCTCTATGCTTGTCTCTTCCTTTCCCTTCTGGGATGTTTCTGTTCCTGCAGGAGCTGTCCTTTCAGAAAGATGCAGTAGGCAGCAGTGAGGCTTCACTGTATTTTTCTCACTTGGCTATAATCTTACATCACCACTGTAGGAGCAGCAAACAGTGAGTTCCCCCTCAGTCTTCTGCCTCTGCCTTCACCATATTACCTGAACATTGTCTACATTAAAATCGGTACTAGGGTCCCTGGCTGACTTCAGAACATTGCTAGCATTTCTTTCAAGGATCATAATTTAGGGGAGGGTGTAACTGCAGTACCTGCATATCCATGCACCTCTCTTTTACATCCTCTGCTACCTCATTTGCATGTCGTAATCACCAACCTGTGCAAAAAGTGGTATTTCACTGGCCACAATACAACTGCTCCATGGGTAGTTGCACGCTATATGCTAGTCTGTGCATCCATGTGCATTTGTCACAATTAGGCAATCTGGTTTCAATAACTGTCCAGAACCATACAGCTCTAGAATCTGTATATATTTAAGCCAATTTCAACAGGGGAAACTAAATAACAAAAAAAAGGGGTTTTTTTTTCAGTGATACTCTAAAAACAGTGAAAAAAAACCCAAAACCTAAAAAGTGTTTCTTGGAAGAAATCATGTATTGCTTAGACCTTCTTTTAGTTATAGCAACACATTTTTATTTGTTTCAGTGATTGTGATGATGCAACTGAAACTTGCATTGACAGCAGAGAATTTGAAGAAGTTTATTTTCTATTTTTTTTTTTTAGTTTTAAAATTTTTCTGTTCCTCATCTCTATTTTCAAGAGTTGAAGTTAAATTCAGTAACCACTGAACTGATATTGCAAAATTTACTTCAACAGCAACAACTATTTTTATTATTAGCGACAGAAGGCAACGTGAGGAAAGGGATCTCCTCCACCTCCCACCCCCTATGCAAGAGAATCTTGAGATATAGAGCTCATTCTCTCCTCAGCCACTAGTTCAAATACCATTCAGGGATGGGATTTAACTTAAATGCATTATTTAAAAACTCATTCAGGCCAACAACAACCAAACTACCCCTATCTCCTAGCTACAACTCCGTTTGTTTCCTTGTGTATCAGTGTGCAAATTTTGAGAAGCATAGGACCTTTCAAGCAACACCAATAATGTTACTCTAGGGTCAGAAGGAAAGAAAACAGGCAGGAAATGTGCTGTTTTGACACAGAGATGGTGTCTTTTCCTGGTATGTTCTACAGGCAGCACTGAGAAGATCCACCACATACTTGTTTTGGAAATTCATTCTGGAACACTCTTCCCAAGGCAGGCCAGCAGATGTCTATATATAGACCCAAAACCTGCTGTCTGTCCTCATTCACCTCATATAAGGTGAAAGGGGATATCACTTTATATTTTGATTTCTCAAGTCATGGAGAAAGAACGCTCATTACTGGCATTGTCTGTTGGAAAAAAAAAAAAAATATATACAAGGAGTGATTCTGGATCCAACAGAAAAGGAACCTGGCAAAGCTTTCCATTTCAGCACAGAGCCTTGGGAGGTTTGCCCTTCAGTTTACACACAGAAGCCTAAATGTTGTTTTTACACTTTCTTTCCATTATTGTCCTTGCATGACTGATGTGAATAGTGCCACTAAATTAAGTGTCCTCAATGCAACACAAGGGAATTGCAAAACATAACTGTTGAAATACATTCCTATTCACTTGTGTTTACATATTTTTTTAAAAAAGAAAGATTTGTGTCTTTGTGTCTAAAAAAAAGAGAAAGAGAATGATGATTCCCAGTGGAGTTTTGAAGCATACCTAATAAGCTGATTTAGTAGCTAACAACTTTGAAAAAAACTGTCATTTAAATGCTCTAAAATAGTTTCTGCTCTCAAAGACTATCAGTATCTGGGGACTGTTTATCATGTTTCTGCCTCCAGATGTAGCTCATCCCAGCTGCTGAAACAGAGAATGGCTAAATGTGAATAAATCAGTGTTTCCACTCCTATGAACTTCATGTCTGCAATTGCTGAGCTGGTCTCAGTAACACACACACATACACACACCCCTTATTTTATTTGTGGTTTTGCGGGGTGTTTTTCTAAATGACCTATGGGGCCTCAGATCCCCAGTAAGCAAAAATGGAAAATGCTAAATGCTGCCAGGTTTCAAACAGCATCTGTGACTAGCAAACTCTTCCTGTTTGACACTTGAGTCGTTTCATGCTAACTCCCCTTCCCTGCATACACACAGAGGCACCACCTGCACGGCTGCACATGTGCACCCACGCAGTCGTGGAGTGGTGGAGTGGACAATCGCATTTGCTTTGGAGACAGCTTCCCATCAGGTTAGCATATGGTGATAGCACGCTGAGTGACAACCAGATGATTGGTTTCTGGGACAAACTCAAGCTCGCAGCCTTGAGAATAGCAAAGTAAGAGGTTTTGAGGGAGGTGATGCCCCTGTCTTTGGGAAGACAGCTGCCCAATGCAAGAGTATCTCCCAGAAGACTGGAATTGGCAATAGTTGGTGTGCTCTTTACTGAAGAGAATAGGACACTGCAGAACAGATGACTGAACGTGAAATAAGGAGGATGAAAATTAAGAGGGGAGGGAAGGAAAATAAAAATTCCCTGTTTCTCTCCTCTGTAGAATATGCAAGCAATCAGGTGATTGCTATGGAAGCACATTAGCAGCCTTTCCTGCTGCATATCTGTGTTGTCTGAAGCACTACGCTCTGCTGTCTTTCACTCCTTGAATAAATAAGGTCCTCACCTATTTCCTTTTGCTCAGCTTGTCCAAGTGCTGCACAGGTCTGACATGAAATTGCCTTTTCTCTATTTTCCAATTTGAGAGACTAGATATGAGAAAATGACTGAACAGGACAAAACACTTCATACTAGCATTTGTCTAAGTCTGCTTGTCCTTCCTTCTCTGACCCTACCAGATTTTGTTTTCAGTTCCACCTGCTACCACGTGGTAATTTTCACTTTAAAAAAAAAAGGAGGGAAAAAAAAAACAAAAACCTTTCCTTGTTACAAACTTTGTTGCTTGTCTCTTCTCCTCCCCTCCCGTCACTTCCCTTACACCTTCTCTGTTCCTTGTTATCACTGGAACTCCTTCCCTCATTTTCTACTTTACAAGTCTTCATCAGCCTTCTTATCCCTCAATCCTTCTGATGAAACTTTGTTTTCTTTTGGCTTGGTCTTTGGAATAAAGATAACAAATAATGTCATTGTTTAGGTGAAGCCCAGTTGATAATAGCCCACTCTGGATGAAACACAGAAGACAGTCTTACAGCAGGCATCTTAACGTCCTCAGTTCTCATCCTCAGGTCTCTTTTAATGCTGTGTAGCCAAACCAAATACAACATGCCCATAATAATGTAACTGCCTGCTCCTCTCCTGTAGGTAAGTGACATCAGAAGAACACATGCTTGGAAAGTACAACTCTTTTTCCCTTCAGAAGGAAAGAGATTTCATTTTCAGTTTTTTAAAAAATATATTATTTCCCTCTTTCATATAACAGTTCATCACTTAAACAAAAAGTATTAGCATAAATGAAAACACATTCTGAGGACAAATTACTTTCTCATAACATAATATTCCAAACCCCATTTTTATTCTTGCAACAATGTCTTATTTCAGTATTTCTCATTTGAAGACAAAAATCTGAGTGGGACAGCGTCCTAATTCTCTCTCTTAAAAAAAAATATCTGCACTGGAAGGTAACAAGTGCATGCTTTAATGTTGACTGAACCAACCAACCCCACGCCGTAACACAAATGCCAGTAAACATAGTTTAAATGAGTTGTATAAATCTTCAAGAGAGATTGGAAATTGTATATAGGTAATTGTATTATATATAATTTTCTATATAATCCTATTTTATATGGCTTTATTTTTAAAAGAAAGTTACATATATTATATTAAGTAGAAGAAAGAGGCGGATGAAAGGACAAGATTTAGATTTGGCCTTCAAATAGATAAAAAGTGTTGTTTTCATTTCGGAGAGTTATAAATGTTCATTTATCTTAATTTCTTAAGTGTTTCTCTGGTGTGGTAGGGACCATAAAAATGTGCTGTCAGTTGCTTACTGAAAGCCCTCTTCCCTCTCACTCACATAGAACTTCTCCAGCATCCTACTGACCTTTTTTCTATCCCCACAAATCCCCTGACTATTTGTCAGCCTATAATTTAAGGCTGTTATTTTATAAATGCAAATAGGTACATCAACAGCAAGTATACCCATGAGCTCCAGAAAGGCTTCCAATGCTCAGTGTGAGCCTTCAGAACTTTGGTAGGTGACCTTTGTTTCTGCTGGAGCAAAGGACACAGTTCAAGTGCTGCAGACCTGTTTTTACTGCAGCATGGTTCAAAGAGCACAGAGACAAAAATAGATACCTATGAAGAATTTGTCAGTACAGGATTTTTTTTCTTAGCTGCTTTACTTTTTGCTTAAGGTGAAAGAGCTACAGTTACATTATCATTGGTTTAGCTAATGCAACTAGTATCAGATATATACAGAGTAAATGGTTTAATCATTAGAACAGATGCTTCTGAGCTTACAGCCATGGATTTAAATCCCAACTGGGAATTCACTATTAGCCCTATCATTAGCATAAATTTATTGCTCTGATTGGCTAATCACTTAATTAGGACAGAGATCTTTAATATGGAACCATTTTTGAACAGTTTCTATAACTACAGGATTGTCTTAGGTACATTCTGTTTAGGCTTTAGACTCTACTTGCTGTCCATGTGGTTTTTAAAAATCTTGTATCATCATGAATATACCACGGAGCACACTGACTTTCCTCTAATTTTCAAAACCTGTAAAATGAGAAGAGTAAAGGATAAATTTTTGCTCAGCTTTCTACACTGGTTTTCTCAACTTCTCCAGTGTTTCTTCTCAGTAAAAAGCACAGCATATTGCAGAGAAAGTTTTGCTGTCTGCTCCTTCACTGCCCTTAAAGTCTCAAGCTAATGCTGCCCTTGAAGTATACAAGTGTAGTTCATGGGAACAAAGTAGAAGACCCAGCCTCATAGAACAATTAAGCTACCATCAACATTCCTGACAAGGTTTGCCCTAACAGTGATACTAAAGGAGGAGCTGGGTATTCTAGTTAAAGATAATAGATGACACAATATGTTATGCTGAAAAGGTATGAATAAGATATAAGGGAATTGTTCCAAAGGCCAGCCCAGCAATTCTCCAAAAGGATCCCATGGGGTCTGCCGCTTTCCCTCTCTGATGAGCCAGATTAACCTTCTCCCTCAGTGGCATCACACAGTAACTAGTTTAAAACAGCACTTCAAGAGCTTTTTAAAAGCAAGAATTAAGTGAGTCTGTCTCGTTTAATTTCATTTAATGTAAGCGAGCCTCTGAACTGCATTCCTTTGCTCTAACACTGAGCTTGAAGCCTTGCTGGCTGATTAATGCCGAGCTGTTTGAAGTATACTCTTTTCTTATCTAGCTCTGTGCAGGCCTCACTACAGCCTGGGGAGACCCGCTGGTAAGTCAGAGCTTGGGGAGATTTTTGTCTGCTCTTCACAGAGGGGGATGGAGGCCAGATAAGCCTCATGCTATAAAACAGAAAACAAAATGAAAACCTGTTGCCAATTCTGAAAAACTTGTTTATATGGAAACCAAGGGGAACACAGCACATTACAAGAGACTTGCTCTGTCTGCAGTGCAGAAGACAGTTTGCATGAAGAAATATTGTCTTCTATTAGGTGAGATGATAGGGTTAGAAAAGAAGATGGAGTGAGGAGGGTAGAAGCAGCAGACCCAATGAAAAGACCAGCCCAAATACATAGAAAAACTTTTGATGACATGTTCTCTACATTGGACCTTTTCCCCCTCCTTTCTCACTTCCTCTCCCCCAAAATTTTCCCTGGATTTATATAAAATGTTGTCCCTTATTACAACTTGTATGTCTTTAGATAGCCTATACTGCAGAGCACCATCTGACCGTTACAGGTCTGAGAACTGCCCACTCAAGAGAAAAAGTCTGATCTAATGCCCATGTATATTTGTGGGGGTTGAGCCTCTCACTTTGGAAAATTCACAGCTTTGGACTATGTTCTGGGTAATTACATACTCTGAGTATGATCTGGTTATGAAAATCACGTAAGATTATCAGAAAACATTTTAAGATGAAAACAATCTTTAACATCAGTAACATCGTTACGCAATGTAAATTTGAAAGTGTATCTATTTCCTTATAAAAATTTCTCTCAAAATCTTTAGATAGTTTGCTGGGTTTTTTTCCCCTTTTCTCACTGCTTTAGTCTCCATGAACTGATTTCAAATTTCTAGAATGAAACTGCTACTTCTTCTTCTGTCCTCCTGTTCTTCTATTCTCTCTTCATCACCCCCCAAAAAAACATACACTGCATTTTCATGTACATTACTGCTTCACTACAGATACTGGAGATTATTAGGCTATGATTCTACCTGAAAAATCCTTTCTGAGCATGAAGGATATTGACTGAAATGGATTTGCTCTGTCTTTGCATCCTACAGAGTAACCCAATTCTTTACTACACTTTTTAAGACAACAAATAAATGGATTGTCCTCTATCCCTATTCACTGCCAACTTTCTAAAGTGAAATTTGCCAGCATAAACTCAACAATAACTATAAAAAAAGTATATATTCGACTACACAAATCCCAGCAGTGTACCTTATTACGAAGTAGATTTTAAACAATGCTTAAAAGGCTCAAGAAACATTATCTGTTAATTATGTCTCACCAGCTCTCTTCCTGCACAGGTTATTTCTATCAATGTGCTACTCTGTGGCTGGAAAGGTTTCCTAAATACTTTTGAATTAAACAAATAGATGAGAGATCTCATTACCTACCATACTTTTAAATAGCCTAGCTTTTAGGGCTGTTGAGTGATCTTCCAGATGCAATTTCAACAGTGTAAATCACAATGGCAATCTGCACATGAAACCTAATACAGTGCTCATCATCTTTGATTGACCTTTGTCAATTTCCTAAATATAGGTTTTCTTTTGGAGTCTTACAAAAATAGTTGACTTTCTACTGGTCTTGAGGTCATTAATATAATTAATTCAGTGTTAATCCGCTCTACATTAAAAGCAGTGTCATTAATTTGCAATATTGGCTGTGCAAGGAGTATAGTAAATCACAACATGTGTTTGGAGGACTGTGCTTCAAGCCTTAGATGTTGTTTTCTTAAAGCAAAGTGAAGATTGGAGAGAGATCTATTAGACTGATAGGGCTGAGGAATAACAACTTTTTATAAACCTTTAATAGCACCAGGAATTTTATTTGTTTTGTGAAAAAGTGTGCTGCTTTAATATAGGCATGTCTTCCTCACATTATAGTTTGGATGCTATATTTGTACTCAAAACTGACACGCTTTCATGTTCCTATAGATTGTGCCCTGCTTGCCTTTACAGTGTGGTGATTAGAGCATTAGGTGGCATCTTTCATATCTATTCCAATCCTAGTAAAGAACACATCTCTACTGTGGAACCAGTTTGTTAAAGCAAGAGGTGGAAAGACAGCATGTACTGTTTGGATTTTCAAGTTTTCTACTGCCAACTACATGGCTTTGCATAAAAACCAAATATTGCTTTTCCAGAATCCTCATCTCTACAGGACAAAAACTGTCTACATAAAGGAAATATGGATTCTTATAAAGACATCTTTTCTGAATTAAAAAAAAAAAAATTCCTCTCAAAAATAAAACCTATCAAAGTGTATTTCTAAATGCTATCATTGTGTTAGTGGAGACAATTGTATAAAACAAAACAAATCGTACTTTGTAAGCAGAGAGGGGAATAAGTAGAGATTGAAATGAATACAGAAGCAAAATACAGATCTGAGACTGAGCTAGACCTCACATTGAGATCAAAGTGAAAGATGCAGTGTTCAAAAGCACTGCTTTATCTTTCTGTGACTAAGGAGTTCAATGGTGCACTTTCTCAGAGAAGAATGCACTTGGTTACCTATACCATCCATGAAAAACTGCTTTTGAAAATTCTCTGGAAATCAAATTATTTCATCAGGCTGATGTTTTCTTATTCGTTGCCCACTGATTTATGGTATTAGAATGCACAACACTATTTCAGATACTGGAAATGTGGGGAAAAAAAAAAAACAAAACAAACCAAAAACCACAACCAAAAAAAACAACCAACCAAAACAAACTGCATGTGGGACTTTATAGAAGTTTGGAGTTGAATTCAAAGGGAGACTTAGATGCTAACTGCTGACTGCCACATCATCCGCTTTTGAGCTAGTCCATGTAGTAGAATCTGCATTCCCTGAGACACCCAGATTTCATGTACCTGGCCTGCATGTGCTGTATGGTTAATAGCCTAGCCCATGAGAAATGCTGTGCACTGATAATCATGTTATATTTCATCTCCTCATAATGCCCAAGAATCCTTAAGACTGCTTGAATCCTTCAAGGTGAAAGAAGACATCCAGTGCCTTCCAAAATGCTCAGAGTTCCTCATCTCCTTAAAAATCTAAGAAAAAAATAATATATTTGGGAACAATCTATCAGCAGCGACGATGTTGCTGCTCTACCTTTCGTTTTTCACCCTACTAGTTCACTTTTTTATACTGAATTTACGTTGAAGCTGCTCCACTCTTAAGATTCACTGTGCCAGAAATAGAAGGAAACTGAGCAGGGCTGTGAAGCATTCTGATCAGAGCACTCACCGGGCACCAGGATGTCACAGAGACCTGTTTCTGTATCTCATCCAGCTACTCCTTATTGCAGCCTTCAAGAGATCGCAGATATGATCCAGATGAGAATTTTCAGTAAATGTGGGTTGCTAAAAGCACCTAAGCCCAAGAGCCAGACAAAAGTTCTACAGCCAAGTTCTGGTAACACAGATTCCTGACTATCCACGCTCAAGATTCTAAAACCAAATTTAACATCTATATGTGTAACAATCTAAATATGTTGTGGGGTCCCAGCAGTTACTTAGGAAGGGTTGTTTCTTAGCTATTTACACTAAACATAAGGCAGTTTCCACTTCAAAACTGGGGCTTTCCTCGTTAGTGGCCTGCAAGCCTTCCATGATCCTCTAGATGAAAGACACTCCAAGATTCAAAACATTGTTATTCAACTACATTGTGTGACACGGGTGGTATATAAGGAAAGCTTTTCCTATTCCCCAGCCCCCACCCTCATAGTTTTCCTCATGGGCCTACAAGACACTGCTTTAAACTGAGTTAGATTAAGGAAAAAAAAAATATCAAACTAAAACAGGTCTTCTGTTGAGACAACACCACTGTACATTTTTTTGTTAAGCTTGCCCAAGTAATTTTGCAGTCTTTTCTTTTCATTTGAAGCATAGCCACCATGGTTGTCTGACCTCCCTACATCATCTCAGTTGCCTCTTGCTGTGCATTAGCTTTTACAAAAAAGCTGCAAGTGTTGAGAAATGAAGTGTCTTAGAGAAATTTATGATATAACTAATAACTACCAAGAATAACTAAGTTACAGTTCTTGTCTGTAACATACCCTGGAACATTCATTTAACGATCTCAATTACTGCTGGTTACTGGCTTGTTGAAAATTTCAAAGGACAGCAAGGTCTGATGCACTCCATCCTCTGTGGTTGTGCATTCTGCTTCCATATGCCAGTCATTAGTTCCATTTCACTTCTAGCCAGGACAGGGCAATGCAAGCTAATCTATGTCATCATGTGATGTGCTTCAAAATGACAGCTCTCTTCGATGAGAAGGTGATCAAAATTACAACTGCAAAGAAAGGAGTGAAGGGAAGGACACCTAAAGCCAGCGGATTTCTCAGAATTTTGGCAAGGTGCCCACTGTTAGGAAAACAGGCACTAACATGCACCAGAAACAGCTGACAACAACAGTTAAACCAGACTCAGGCTCCGCAGGAATCAGTCACTGAAAGCCACGGTGGCTTACAAGAGCCTCTGGTGGGAATTTTTAGACAAAAGACCCAAACAGCTTGCAATGTTCTCATTATCTGCAAAACAAAGTGTGTTAATAACTATGCCAAATCTTTCCCTGTTCCTGAAGTCTGTATGCTGCAGATCTTTCTTCTTTTCATCACTGAAAGCTGGGAAAATATTTTTAACAGGAGAGAAAGCTGGTCTGGGCACAAGAGGCGGCTTAATACATAGAAGAGATCAACCAAACTAATTTTCATTCTCTCTTGATGTCTTACAAGAAATTTAGTCTCTAAACCCATATTCATGTTATCATATATGGAACATTAAATGACCTGTATGTTACATAAAAATAAAAAATAAATAAGGCTTATGATTTGTCATTTTGGACTTACTTCAAATCAAGTTAATAATTTCTTATAACTCAAGTCCTACTGTAATTTTAAAATAAAAATGTTGCATGTGAAAACAGTAAGGCCTCTATGTGTACTGCTCAAAAAAAAAAAAAAAAATCTTAGAGGGAGAGAGAACTCATTGTGAAGAAAATTATGAGTAATTAAGATATACACCTCAACTACTTTTAGGCTTGATCCAAAGTCTTCTCCTGTCAATAGCAGATTTTGCTGATTTTGTGAAGCCTGATGTGAACAGGTCACATTCAAAGCTGACATTTTAACCTCTTCAATGAAAGGTAAGTTATCCAAATATGATATATGAAGGTTACTCATATCTATTATCAGTAATGAAAGTATCATCATTATCAAGAACAAAATACACTACAATAAGTTTATAATATGAGTACAAAATGTGGGTTACAAATCTATTTTAGTAATCACCTCAGTGTTCTTTAACTAGCTCTTATGATGTGATAAATAAAATGTAAATACAATGCACTTTCCCTCTATTTCTGAATATGTAAAAATGACTAGCAGCACACAAGCTCCCTGAAAACCATTACAAGTTGAAGGTTGTGCCATTTGTCAGTGGAAAGGTCATTTCACTAACATTTGGAATCATGTCTCATGATCTGACATATGACTTAACATCAAACTGACTTGAGCATATTAATGTAGCAATTCCTTTCCTCCAGACTAGTATAAAGATTAATGATGTGGGTCCAGCTGATGCCACCCACCTGTACCCAACAGATAAAAAGAATGGAAAAAATAAAAAGCCAAATGATATTCTAGAAAATCTCTGGATATGGAAATTTTAAATTCTAGAAAAGTTTGCCATCCTCCTCTCTCCCTTTGTCTTTCACTTTAGGGAGATAAAAGTCTCAATGGACACTGTGGAGCTGTGAAAGAAAGGAATAAAAACTATCTAATGTCACACATCTTACTTTCTATCTTGGCACTCACAGATGATGAATGCCAGTTTTCTGGATTAAAGCAAGAGGTCAATATTTCCAGTTATCTGCAGCATATTTTACACAGCTCAGAGTAGACAGATTCTCTTATGGAATCATAGAATCATTTAGGCTGGAAAAGACCTTTAAGATCATCAAGTCCAACCATTAACCTAATACTGCCAACTCCACCACTAAACTGTGTCCGTAAGCACCTCTTCTACACATCTTTTAAATACCTCCAGGGATGGTGACTCCACCATTTCTCTGGGCAGACTGTTCCAGTGCTTAACAACACTTTCCGTGAATAATTTTTTCTTAATACCTAGTACAAACCTCCCTTAGCACAACTTGAGGTTATTTCATCTTGTCTTATCACTTGCAACTTGAGAGAAAAGACCAACTCCCACCTTGCTACAACCCCCTTTCAGGTAGTTGTAGAAAGCAATAAGGTCTCCAGTGAGCCTCCTTTTCTCCAGGCTGAATAACCTCAGGTCCCTTAGGCACTCCTCATAAGACCTGTTCTCAAGACTCTTCACCAGCTTCGTTGCCCTTCTTCGGACACACTCCAGCACCTCAGTGTCCTTGTAGTGAGGGGCCCAAAACTGAACACAGTACTCAAGCTGTGGCCTCACCAGTGTTGAGTACAGGAGCACAATCACATCCCTGCTCCTGCTGGCCACACTATTTCTGATACAAGCCAGGAGGCTGTTGGCCTACTTGGCCACCTGGGCAGACTGCTGGCTCATGTTCAGGTGGCTGTCAACCAACACCCCCAGGTCCTTTTCTGCCAGGCAGCTTTCCAGCCATTCTTCTCCAAGCCTGTAGCACTGTCTGGAGTTGTTGTGACCCAAATACAGGATCCAGCACTTGGCCTTGTTAAACCTCATACCATTAGCCTTGGCCCATTGATCCAGCCTGTCCAGAGCCCTCTGTAGACCCTTCCTATCCTCAAGCAGATCAGCACTTCTGCCCAACATGGTGTTATCTGCAAACGTGCAGACGGTAGCCTTGATCCCCTCATCTAGATAATTGATAAAGATATTAAACAGAAGAGGCCCCAGTACTGAGCTCTGGGGAACACCACTTGTGACCAGCAAACAACTGGATTTAACTGCATTCACAGCCACACTTTGAGTCTAGCCAGCCAGTGATTTACCCAGAGAAGAGAATGTCCATCCAAACTGTGAGCAGCCAGTTTCTCCAGGAAAATGTTGTCAAAGGCTGTACAAAAGTCCAGGTAGACAACATCCACAACCTTTCCCTCATTCACTACACAGGTCACCTTATCATAGAAGTTCAGGTTAGTCAAGCAGGACCTACCTTTCATAAACCCATGCTGAATCAGATGCATCTTTACTTTCTACCCCGCTGCCTGTGATACACAAGCTTAGCAGTGACCTTGGTCTGCACACCAATCCCTGGCAGTAACTCTAAACATGGAGTATTGTCACTGCTAAAACCAGAGAGTCTGTGAAAACACGGTGCTAACTTCAGACTGGGCACTTAATTACAAGAGCTTTAGCTGAAAAGTAAAATCTTTGAACAGAATCAGTTCTGTTCTACCTCAAACCAGTACATTCTGCTCAGCCAGGCTGGTTGTCTTCCCCACTGGCTCATCTGTTGGTGCATGGGAACTGTCTGCTCCTGTACATTCAAGGTTTCCTTCTTGAAGAATATCAAGACTTCCTGGACCCTCTCAAGGGACTCCATCAACCAGTCTCCTAAACAGGTCAAAGTTTACCCTCCAGAAATCCAAGGTAATAATTCTGCTGACCACCCTCCTTATTTCTCCCCAAAATCAAAATCTATTATTTCATCATTGCAATGTCCAAGACAGCCTCCAGCCTCCACGTCACCCACAAGTCCTTCTCTCTTCACAAGCAATAGGTCTAGCTGGAAGCCTTCTTTAGTTGACTCAATCACCAGCAGTGTCAGGAAGTTATCTTCCACACACTCCAGGAATCTCCTAGACTGTTTCCTCTCTGCCTTATTGTATTTCCAGAAGACATCTGGTAAGTTGAAGTCCCCCACAAGAACAATGCTAATTGGTTATAGAGTATTTCCTCTGCCTCTTCATCTTGGCTGAGTAGTCTGTAACACAATCCCACCATGGTATCTGCCTTGTTGTCCTTCCCCTGATTATTACCCATAAATACTCAACCCAATTATCACCATCATTAAGGTCAAGACAATCAAAACATTCCCTAACAGAAATGGCCACCCCACTGCCTCTCCTTCCTTGCCTATCCCTTCTGAAGATTCTTAGCTCTAAGCAACTTCTGTGGCCTCATTTTGTCACATGCTGGCCACTCCATCTTTTGTAACAATTCCTAACAACAGAATAGAAAGCCAGTGCTGCTGGACTGCCCTTTACTCAGGTTAATGATTTCTTGAATTCTCCTAATGGGATTTAATTGCTGCTATATTTTGACAGTAGTATTCCATATACATCTACTGATAATTGTTTCCCTAAGATCCAAAGACAGTTAAGCAATAATAATGCCAACTGTTTGCTTTAGTTTTCTTCTAAAAACCTGTCTTTAATGCTTAATACTGTTGATTCATTCTGATATCATTTGTTCAAAATCAAAAATATCCTGCATATAAGCTAACAGCTTACCCTTCAGGTAACACGTAGGATTGATGTACGGGCAATGCTTTCTAGAACATTACTTCATTCACCCACCCACATATCCGTTCTGGGCAAGGCCAGAAAGACACAATCTCAACCTATCTGGGAAAGCAAACTGTGATTATGCCAGTTTGTAAAGACTACTGGTTTGTGGGCGTTATTTGCATGTAATGCTTCCCCCTCCAATTGCTAGAAAGCGGTTTGGCTAATTTTGCTAAGGTTTTAATTCACTGTAATAATGATACATTTTATTTAACAAAAGGACCCAATCCACAAACACTTTTACCACACAAACACAGGATAAACACAAAGTAGTTACACTGGAAAAAAAAAAAAGAAAAGAGTTTTACTTGACACAAGTGAACAGAAATTCATTCTCAGTGAGCTGCTGAACTAAGAGTCAGTGTGCAAGTCCCACTCCTTACTGCACAATACTCATCAAAACTGCTCCCCGAGGCAGTTCAGATGACAGAAGCAAGCCTGAGAACTCTGTGACTTTCAGAGAACCATATTCTGTGTACTTGGCACTCATGAGACTCCACTTTAAGTCCTGTGTTCACTTCTGGGCACTGCAGTATAAGAGGGGCGTGGAGGTGCTGGAGAGGGTGCAGAGAAGGGCAGTGAGGCTGGTGAGAGGTCTGGAGAACATGCCTCATGAGGACCAGCTGAGGGAACGGGGGTTGTTTAGTCTGGAGAAGAGGAGACTGACAGGTAGCCTTATTGCTCTCTACAGCTACCTAAAAGGATGTTGTAGTGAGGCCGGTGTTGGCCTCTTCTCCCAAATTACTGATGATAGCCTGAGAGGAAATGGCCTCAAGTTGTGTTAGAGCAGGTTTAGATTGGATATTAGTAAGAAATTCTTTACTGAGAGAGTGATGAGGCACTGGAACAGGCTGGGAGGTGGTGGAATCACCATCCCTGGAGGTGTTTAAAAAAACAGTAGATGTAGCACTTTGAAGCTATGGTCTAGTGGTTTGGGAGATGCTGATATGAAGGTTGGACTTGATGATCCTAGAAGTCCTTTCCAATTATAGTGATTCTATGATTCCCTCAAGTCACATGGGCCGGGACCTGTTATTTAGGCATCCGAATATGCTTGAGAGTAGGACTCTACATATATAAAGTAATAAAATATGAATTAAATAACTATACATGCCTGCAGGGTTTTGAAGATGACATCACAGTCTGGCTGATATGTAACCTCAGTTGGAAATAACATGTTTCAAAAATTCACATTAACAAGGAATTGTGTGTGCATGCATGTGTACACAAGTAACACAGACATTCTCTCTCTCTCATAGTGTTTTTATTCTTCCTGTTAAACATCCTTGTTATTCAAAACCAAAACCCTGAAATTTTCAGAAAACTACTGACAAACTATCAGACAGGCTCAAAACATGGACGGCTCATAAAAGTTCTTTCATTTCCTAGTAATTTTTGTCCGAGTTTGTAGATGAGGGGAGAGCAGTAGATAGTCTATCTTGATTTCAGGAAGGCTTTCAACACTGTCTCCCACAAGATCTACTATGCTAGACCACTCTCCATCATCTTCA
>NW_008588800.1:0-32959 GCF_000691845.1 Merops nubicus
AGGAGGGGAGGTAGTACTGACTAAGCAGCCACACTGAAGTTTTAAAGAGAGTTCTAAACCTCCCCCTCTTACACAAGTACAGTCAGCAGCGAGACTTATTGCGCTCGCAGGAAAATTTGTGTAATCTCATGAGCTGGCTCAGAAAGGCACTGTTAGAAGCTTCCCCTCCTGCATTTTAAAACCTCATTATTGCCAGCGGGGTGAACATAAATCACTAGCTTCTACAACTGGATGTTTCCCCCAAATATTTTGCTTATTTTGTCCCCTCGCACCCTTTTGTCTTTGTGCAGTTGGAGCAAAACTGCTCTGCAAAGAGCCTTTCTGAAGTTTCTCTTCATCCCTGGAGGCTAACCTCATGCAGAAGGTAAGTCCAGGCAGTTCTCCCACAGCCCATTTTACTCTTGGCTCCTCTGCCCAGGCTGCTCCCACAAAAGGGCTAAACAAAAGTGCTAAACAAAAGTGCTATATGTTCATGCCGGCCGTGATCCTGAGGTTGATCTTTTATTGCATTGATGGTATGAGGTGCAGAAGGAATTATTCCTCCTATTCCCAATTTGCAAAGCAGAGAAACATGATGAGAACAAATTGAGTCTTGGACAAAGCCTTGGTCTCCAAGGGACATATGTTCATGGCAGTGTGGGATCTTCTGTAACTCTAGATGTCACATGAAATTCCTGGTGACGACCTCCACGCCTGTGTAGATAAGCTCAAGGCATGGATGTTGTGTGCCTGACTGATGTCTCGTGGTGTCTCACCCCATTGTGATGGTGTTGGCGTGCAGGGGGAGGAGAGGTTGGTCAGGGATCACCAAAGCCACCACATCACACCTTCACCAAGCAGCACGTGGCCATCACTCCCAGCCAGAAAATTCAGTTTCACCCAGCCAATTTGGGAGGAAGAGTTCTGTATCAGGTTACCTTTTAGCCAGCCCTTCCACTTCAAAGAATTGTCTCACTAATTTTTAATCTCTGTTAACACAAACAATGGAAAAATACAGATGGGTCTTTCCAGCCACAGGCACAGGAATGTTACAGAAAGAGATTTTCAGGACTTTGACTTCTCTTTGACTTTTGAGGGATGGCTAGCTACCCTTTCCTCAATCAGCCAGGTTTTGAGCAACAGGTTCCAACAGGCTTTTCCTACAGGTCTAGAATATCTGATGGGACAAGGTTAAAGTGAAAATCTTTCCTTAAAACACAGAGGATATTTTTATTAAGAAGCTAGCAACTTTGAAGTAACAGATTAAACACGTTTAATTCAGTGAATACACCACTTTTTAAATAAATGGCTTTAAAAGCAAGGAAAAAAAAACATCTCCTAGACACCTCACAGTTTATAGTAGTGGAAGAGAAATAGTACTGGGAATTCATGCACATTTATAGCTATAGATATTTTGGCAGCAATATATATGAATGAAGTTTAGTGAGGTTTAAAATGCTGGTGCAGTCTGAAATTCACCCCTACAGATGATACAAAAGAAGGGAGTATTTATTTAAAACTTAGGGATCTTTAAATCACCTTTTGTTGATGAACATAAAATAACCCTCTATTAATGCCCTGTATCACAATTATATGGAGTGAAAAAAGTGAAAAATGAGTTTTAGTTGGCACAGGCAGTAAATAAGTTTAGACCAGATGCATGGGTGTGCTAGCACCTAACAGAAAAGGAAAAGACAGATGTTTGCAAGAAAAATAATTCATCACAGTGTGTATTTTCATGTGATAAATGACAGAAAGAATGAATGACCTGTACGTATATGACAGATAAGTTTGCCCAGCTCACATGCCCTCTGCCTGCTTCCACACCAGCCTAGGACACACACTCACATTCCAATGCACTGAGCACTTCAAAGAGCTGCCATTGACAAAGAAATAAAAAAGCTGAGAGGAAAATTTTCCTTCTCTCCCATCCAAATATGGAATTTCTCCCCTAAAATATCTTGGCCTGAGGTAGCCAGCAGTCCACATTTAGCCTGGGTGCAAGGTCTGCTGCTACCCAGAACATTTAGATGTACCTTGGAAAAGGTTTTGTTTGTTTGTTTAGGGCATTTCTTTGTGAAAAATACTTAATTTCACTTTTAGCTCAGGATAATCATAGTACATAGGAACAGAAGAATCCTAAAGCAAATCTTCAGCTGAGCAGATGGAGCAGAGCATTGCTTTGAGTCAATCAGTTTCTTCCCATTGTGGATTTCTTCCCATGACATCATTGCTAACAACACAAATCACATTGTTAAATGTTGGAGAATTTGGGAATGCTTTTGGAATTGAATTTGCTTACTCCTTTGGCCATGAGAAGTTAAATTACTGGCACTAAAAATAAGTAAAATAATATGTGGTACCAAAAGTTTTCAAGAGCAAATGAAATGATACTGGATCTATGGTGGTGCAGTATAGTACAGGAACATCACTATAATTCATTCTTGATTTTATCACCTATATGAACTGCATCCAGCACCAATTAATTTTGATAAAAACCCTAATAGGGAGCACACGTGTTGGAGCCCTAGAAAAGGAACGTGCTTGGCTTGGCTTCCAGCAATATAAGGAGATGTTTTTGTGGAAATCCCCAGAGAGGATGAAATTCTGGCCTAGCTGTAGTCAAAGGCCAAAATTCCACTGAATTCAGTGTGGCAGCCTCTCCCTATAATGTATATTTATTTGGATTTTATTATGTGGACAGACCAGAAAGTAAATGTACCTGAACTTAACATGAAAAAAAAATGACATATATGGAGATAAGTCTCACTATCAAACAGGAACAATTGCAAGGGGGGAAGAATGACATTTTGTTTCTGTCAAAATAACAGGCATTTCTAGTCTAAAATACAGAAACTTTGAAAAAGGAAGCTCCTCATTTGTTATTTTTTTTTCTAGTATCAGCAGAAATGCTGGTGTTTTTTTTTTTAATTTAAAGAATCCTTCTCTTGACATATTTTGGTAGAAATTTCAAGCCTGTAATGGGGAGTTGAAGAACATATTCTTCATAGTGAATATAAAAAGCACAAATCTCATGAGGTAATTCTGGTCATGGCAGCACACATGCTGCAGAGGCTACAGCTGGTCTGTAAATCAGTGTTAGGGGAGGATTTTATACCCATTTAACTGTCATCTCAATAAGATATGATATTTTTAATAAGATTTCCTCCTGTCTCCCTAGACTCCAATCTTGTTTCCTGCATTTCAGCCCGGATTTCATTTCCATGATCAAGCCTGCAACCAGGTTTTGTAATGGAAATGGGTTGTAAATGCTTCTTCAGTGTGGCCAATCCTGTCCTGCACACTTTCCTTGGGCTCTGAGTGCTGATGGGGAGGCGTTCAGAAGAGCCTGTGCAGGTTTAAGCCAGAAAAGCTGCTCTTTTGGCTGGAGGGCAAAGCACTCCCTTGGGAAGTTGGGCACCCGGTTCTACTCCCATCAACCTTTTTTGTTCCTGGATGTAATTTACAGCCTGTGTCCTGCAGAGAGTGAGGAAGATGAACAATGGCTCCTAGTTGTTTACTTCTGAAAAAAAAAAGGCAGCAACCCAGATTGGCACCTCCCGCGTGGATTCAGCAGCCTGTTGGACTGGTTTTGCCCCAGATCCCTAAACAATATCCAAGCAAAAAAACTGTTAACAGCCAGAATGGCTCAAGGAGGCCACCAGAAAATCTGCAGAGAGGTGTCTCCTGCAGCAGAGCAGGGGGTTCCATCAGCTTCCTCGTTCCTAGCCCTGTCCCTGGCTGCCCCACACGTCTCTCAGCAGACATCACAGCACCAGTCCCATCCACAATTTTCACACCATTACACCCAGTTAGGGGCTGCACTCTTGTGGGAGATGGGGCTGGAAACCTGCACGCAGCAGCTGCCCAAGCACAGACATGCCCAATCCATGAGTGACTGACCTCAGCTCCTCTCTCTCTCATCCCCACTTGACTTAGCCCCTACCCTTTCTCTCCTTTCTAGGGAGCATGTTGCAATAATGAAGACAAACATTTAAAGCTCCAGAAGAGCAGGTGAGCTTTCCAAAATGCAAACATTCACACTTGATATTTGCATAAGCAAACTGTTAACTGTACCTACAGCCAAATCCTTAGGGGCTCCTAGGCCTAATATGAACCCAACCAAAGCCAGTCAAAGTCAAGGGAAGTTTTCTACTGGTTTTGAGGAGTTTTGAGTCAAACCAGCTGTGAAGAGTGTTTGGTCTAGTCCCACTATTTATATTATGATAACTCTGCATACTATGTTACATTTTCCCCCTGTATATATAAAATCTGAGAGGACAGAGTGGTTACATCTGACTTACAACCTCTGGTAAAGTGTTTTCTTATCTAAAGAAAGCAAAAACCAAATTTTAGTTGAATTCATCCATGGAAGGATTTCTGTTCACACCAAGTCTCCTTGTGCCAGTCTTGCCATAGCCACATTTAGGCTCTGCTCTAAATATAGCAGTGTGGGAATGAATAGTTAAACTTTTTTTCCAGTTAGGAAGAACACTAAAACCAGACCTGGGCTGTATATAAACAGCAACTTACTGTATTTCAGCAGCCTCCCTCTTAGTCAGTTTATGACCCCTGTGAAAAGTGGAAGGGAAGGAAAAGTATCCTAATTTTAGACTGTAATAAGCATGTTTGTTTTCAGAGACAAAGATAATAGCTGGTTCCAGTCTGGCTCTAAGAGGGAAGGTGCAGGTGTGCTCACATCACATGGGGAGTAGGGTGAGGAGGCTGGGAGGAACACCAGTGCTAGGTTTTAGAGTGCTAAACTTGCTGGATAAAACACATACCAAGCAGTCTGCCCTTCTTCTCTAGCTTTAGGTAAAGCATTGCTGCAGCAGGAGCATCTTCTTCCTCAAGCAGGCAGTCCCTTTGCCTTGCTAGATAGGTAGGCATCATCAGCAATTATAATTTCCTCCTTTCCCTTCCTCTCTACATCGTTTCTGTGGGAATTGTCAAGGAAGATAAATGGCTTTTAAGGGAATAAAATATATAAATAAGCAAAAGAAGGTGATTTTGAGTGACTCTGCAGGCAGGAGTTTTGTGTGAGGCTGGGAAAAATAGATTTCCTAAAATCAGTGAGAGACAAACTCTGGTTCTGCACTTTTCCATGTTCCTGAATTTCTAGTCAAGAAATAGATAAGGAAGGAGCTGAATATTATTACAGCACAGTGAGTTTATCTTAGACCTGGGAATTGTCTCACTAGACTACACATCCTTTGCCTGCTTAACAGCTTGGCTGAGGTAACAATGGAAGCCAATATTTTAGAAATGAAAAACAAACACTCCTTTGGGATATTATGACATAGTTGGTAAGAGTTCAATTATGCATTGAAGTTTCTTTCTTTCATTACATACCTAGAATAACACAGCTGTGTTTGAGAATGTGTGTCTCTTACTGACCAAAAGCTGCCATTGCTAGTGGTTTGTTTGCTTTGTCTTTATTAATATTCAGTGACAATAACTTACTGAAGTTAAGAAGAAAAAAATTACCTTGAATATGATTTTGAAAACGTGCTTCCATTCAGTTGTAATCCTTTTGAGTTGCCTTTTGAGGGATGTTTGAGCTGACAGGATCTGCCAGCAAGAGATAT
This sequence comes from Merops nubicus, assembly GCF_000691845.1. Lineage (NCBI taxonomy): Eukaryota > Metazoa > Chordata > Aves > Coraciiformes > Meropidae > Merops > Merops nubicus. The sequence continues at coordinate 5,568 of NW_008588800.1, forward strand.
TAGCTGGATAGAGATTCTACATAGAAAAAAAAACCCAGAAATTCAATGTTTTGTGTAGCTGTAAATGAGAAATTTTACACTATGTAGGTGATTTATATAAATACACTAATCATCCAATGACACATGATCATCATTGCTAACCAACTCCATATCATTTGTTTGGTCCTGCATACTATTTTTTTCAATCATTTGTGAATCACTGGTAAAGAAAACATTTGTTTAGGAATTTACCAGGTTCTCCTGAATAATGGGATGTGTTCACAAACGTTTGATTTGCAGAAAGGTACAACTGGCAAGAAGGAAAGCAGTGTGAGTTATTTGTTCATCTCTAATATATGCTAAACATTGAATTGAAATGTTGGAAGGATTAAGCAGGTCGTGTCTGAACAGCACTTGGAACAAGTCAGATCTGGAAAGCTATTAATACTCCTTGAGATGTTCAAGTTTCAGCCAGGCTGCATTGAATTTACAAGAAACTATGTCTGAGTCAGCTGAGATTTCAGAGATATGATAGGAGAGCAAATTCAGTGATACACAAACCAATATGAACTAGCCAGAGAGTCTGTAATTTATCTGCTGTCCAGTATAACTGGAAGTCCCATTAGTAAAAAGCCTCTCTTCCTATCTTTTGCAAGATACATTAGGATAAAGATGTTTATACATCTAAAGATTTAGCTGGGATTGATACTTCACCCAGTTCGCTTTCTATAATGAGCCCTTCTTTAATTGTTACAAGAATTTAATGACAAATTTCCCCAGGGGAATGGCCAGAAGAGGCAGAGATAATAGAAGGAAGAAAACATTGTAATCTGATAGATTGTAATCTGGATCAATAATAAACTCTGCACACCACTATCTAGCAAGCAGGAACTTCTAGCCAACACCACCAAATGAGTATTACACTAAATATATTCCCAATTTTTGTGGAATATTGGGACAAAATTAAATGCTGAGTGCACTCCTGCAAAGCTTCTTTCCCCTTTACAGGAGGAAAGTTTGGCAGTAGCTAGCCCAGGAAGGATAGATCTACATCAACATCACCTCCTACAAATGTATTTCTCCCTAAGTGATGAATTATACAAGGCATGTCTCAAGGGGCATAGATGTAAGATAGACAGGCTATGAATGTTCAACAGTTTAGTTCAAATAAAGATATAAGGATACTAAAGCTTATCTCAGCTATTTAAGGATTTCTTTTTAACTTCTCCCTCCCATATTCAAATTCAGTTCTTCAATCACAGCCTAGCTGGTTTTTCCTCTATTCCTAACCACACGTTTCTCTACAGAGATATCTGAAACTCCATTCACATGGCCCAGGCTTAGCTGAATTTGGCAATTCCAGAATACTTTGGACTTTTTCTAGCTTAGCCCATTAGAATTGAAGCACTCACAGAAAACAGAAATAAAAAGATAAAAACACACCATACTTTGCTAGTCCCATGCAGCCAGAAACTCTTACTGAATGTCTGAGGAGGTTCAGATTGCATCTCTCAGGAGATTATTCATTTCCTTCCAAATTATGGGTGCATCATGGAGAGTGCACAGCAGATTTTTCACACAACATTGTTAAGTAAGAGTACTTCAGGGAACAGAAAGATCATTTTTCTCTAGCTGCAAATATGGGTTACAATCTTAATTATTCAGACTGTGATTATCTGAATTAGAATGCAGTTGAGACTATCAAACTAAGAGCACAGCTCTGAGTGAGTAAGACCAGAATATTTGATGGTACTGGGTATTTTTTGGGATGGGAAAGACATGGATTTAAGTCCTTTATCTACTCTGACCATTTCAAGCACAGCTTCTCACCCAAGTGTGCTAGCTAGTGGAGAGCTTGGTCCCTCTGAGCTGGGTGACCCTCAAACATTCCTGTTGATGTTGCTTCATTTTTCTAAGCCAGGTAGGGAAATTTTGGGCCAGAGAGGGAAACTGAACCTAAGTCTAGATTACTTTGCCTAACATTTTTGTGGGAGAATCCAGGTCCTCTTGTTTCCTCAGGGAGCAGGCAGTTTAGCACGTATTTGCACATCTGCAAAGCAAAGAAAGCTCCAGCCTGCTGTCAGCTGAGCCTGGAAAACAGAGCTGAAAACATTGGAGCCACACTTATACAGCATTGCAGATGAGCTCATTAGCCTTGCAAATAAACCCAACTAGCCAGGATCAGCTGCATTCTGGGAGTGATCTACAGCTTTCAGGAACTCCTGCTTCTGCAGAGCTTGGCATTGCATCATGTGGAAGTGCCACCAGGGTACATCTCTCCACCCTCTCCTGCTGCACGCTGAAGTCACGTCCCTAGTCCCCTGAGCTTATCCTGCACATGGCAGGATTTAGTCTTAAAGTCACCAGTAGCACTGCTTGTGGCCTTTCAGGTAAGAAAGGGGATATCTCCCACTGAAGAGCAGTCTGTCCTTTCCCCACCTCCCTTCTTTTGTTTCATGAAGCTCTGCAGGATTTCAGGCTGCTGGTGTGGATCTAGGCTGAAGCAATAGTCTATTCAGTAACAGATTTTGGCCTTGCCAAATAAAAAGCTCTTTGCCAAGAAGGAAGTTTGGCCAAGCAGGGCTAGGACAAAAATCTTCCTTAGACTCAACTGGAGTGAGTGATAAAATTCAGACAGGAAAAAAAATTAAGCTAAACTTGAGGAAGGTGCTGGTTGGATACCAGTTATTCCTATAGTGGAACAGCTTCTGGGAACATGCTCATCCTTGCTGATGGCCTCTTCAACTGGGAGCCTGTGATTCACTTAAGAGGATCCCACATCTCAAGTGCTACACATGAAACATCTCAATAGTCATTGGAACCAGCACTGGAAGGTAATGACATCGTGGTGGCATTTCCCACTCCTCAGAGACTTCACTGCAGACAAGGGGTGTTTTCAGTTACACGGTTTTCAGGCTGAGTTTTAGACTGAAACTCAACTAGTAGCTTCCTCTGTTTCTTAGAACACAGGTTAATTACTTTGTGGGAAAGAACTTCTGTATTTTAACCTCATTAGGTTAAAATATAGAACTTAAAATAGACTTAAACTAGTCCCTTTTCAATTCTTGTTATCGACCATCTCACAGATGTCCTGGATTTTGCTTTCTTCAAGAATCCATTTTATCATCCCAGATGGATGGCACATTATCAGTAGCTAGCCAATTACTAGGTGAAAAATTAGAATAGTCTGAGTATGAATTTATGAGTTGTTCTTAATGGTCTCTTATTTTGTGCTCAAAAGAAACACCAATTATCTACACATTCCTTCACTCAGTGCCTTTGTCAGGGAAAGTCAGCACCATGTCCTGGGCTGTGCAATTACACTGAGAGCCTCACAGGATCCAGATCCTAAAATAATTCCTACTGTCTCACAGATTCAGTCATTGCTTTTATCATCAACAAGAGGAAACATACTGTTTGATGCCTGACTGAACTGAGAATTCAAGTTATAGGCATTGTAAAGAAATCTATGCAAAAAAAGAGATTTTTTTAAAGATATATCTAGTGAGCTTCTAGATCAAGTACACTTTCATTGCCATGCTACTACATATTCTTCAGTGCTTTCCACACAGAGCTCTTACTTTGCAAATAATGGTTGTTTTTTAGATGGTAGGTGGTGTTAAGGAATATTGGAAATAATAACTGTACACCTCTGACTTGTTTCATAAATTCTTATGAATGGAGTGGTACAGAAGGAAAGAAAGAATAGGGGAAAAAAAAAGGGATATGGGACTTGAAACATGGGTACCAGGACTGGGTTTAACATATTCTTTTCTGGTTGGCATTGTTTTAATGTGGTCAGTGAATCATTTCTGAGCTGCAGCTCAGAAATATGAAATTCTTCCTCTTCCTATGAAAATGGTAATACAGTAAGAAATAAATATAAGATTTGTCAGGAGATACATTCTTTGTCACTGAAAATAATAACTCTAGAGAGCCACAGATCTGAAGCAAATCTACTTACACACTATCCTTCAGATGACTTTTTACAACACCAACTCATATGCATGGTTTCAGCCATGCAACAGTGACCATACCAGCAACACTAAAATACCTTCATACATCTGAGAGCCATGAGACCAGCTGGGGAAAAAGAGGGGAGTTCCAGGAGAGGTTCACATGATGATGGATCCCTTCCCTGTGTGATGGACACACAGGGTGACCCAACAGCACTGGCCTCAAACATTCCTTCATACAGGTAAAGACTCAAATTCACCAGAAGATCTGGTCCCTGCTGAGCCTTCCTCATTCCTAAGTAGCTCCAGAATGAAACTATGCCAGGGTCAAGCATCAAAGATACAGTTTGACCCTTTGTAGATTTAGGGTTTGGCCCCTTGTCATCATTTTTGGCAATTTGAACCTTTCCAGCCTTTCAAGATCTGAGCACCAGTCTGCAAGCTTGTATGAAAAGAAGCCTGAACTCACCTGTTCAGCCTATCTTCAGAAGAAATATGATCAACATACAACCTAAACAGTACTCAGATATGTCTCTCAATGACCTCAAACATAGCAGTACAATAAAAGGAGAATAAAATGCTGAATACTGTCTTAGAAATTTGGTATGTACCATGCTTGAAGTAGTAAAATCCAGTAGATTGATTTCCTGATTTTCTTTTTAAAGTTTAGTTTTGGTTAGGAATCAAAAACTATCCCTAAGGCTGAACACTTTAAATTGTATTAATATTTCCAGGAAACCAATATGCTCCACTAGGCTAAATATTATGTTTACTTTTCTCTCTATGTATACCCTAAAACCCCACAGATCTTAGAGAATGGAAAGTCCAGAGTCTGAAGAATTTCTGTATCCCTCAGCTTGCTTTCTCTGCTAAATCCAAGACACACCAAAATTCGCATGTCTGATGATTGCTATGAGGTAGAAAGAGGTGAAAACAGCAAAGAAAAGGTGAGCCTGGAGAGAATTCAGAAACATGCTTCAAGCCATAGTCTCAAATCAGATACAAGCTTGAGAAAGGACTTAGGAGCCATGAGATGGACCAAGAACTCATTTCCACCCAGCAATTAAGCCTCAATAAGAAATCAATTCCACATGATCACCACCTACTCACACAGAGATTCACATCTTTATGTTCTAATTCAGCATCAAACTCATTTGTTTCATTATTTTGAAAAGCTTTAGAAATGGAATCAGAAGCCATCCGTGTGGTTTATAAATAAACCACGGTTTCCAAATGAACAAACACATTTTTCTCAATAATCCACCTTAGTCCTGTCCTTTCTTTGCTCTGCGTATGGCTACACGATGAGTGAAGGAAAGAAATTTCCATGCCAAGTTGTTGGCAATGAATTTTCTGTCTTATAGTCAAGAAATTGCACCTTAGATGAGAAGCTGCAGAACTCAGATGAAGGGAAACACAGTTACACAGTTTGCTACACTGGGGATTTTTTGTTGTTGTTTTGTCTGGTTGGTTTGTTTGGGGTTTTTTTCTTTAGTTACAATTTATTTTAAATCCTCAACATCCTCTTAAGGGAAATAAAGATCCCAGATATGCAGGTAGATGATAGAAAGTATCAAACTGGCACTCAAGGATGGCTTGGCTTAAGTATTTCTCTGTATTTCTGCACAGTTGCTCTGCAATTTGGCTTTCTATACAATTCTTAATGGTGTTGGTTGTGGAGACATTTTTTTAAAGGAGAGGAATTACAGCAGAAATCTAATTTCTGATGGGGTTCTGTCTGTCACATTAGGTTTTCTCAAATATGATTTTTAAAAATAGAAAGTTTCAAACTGGCACTCAAGGATGGCTTAAGTATTCCTCTGTATTTCTGCACAGTTGCTTTGCAATTTGGCTTTCTATACAATTCTTAATGGTGTTGGTTGTGGAGACATTTTTTTAAAGGAGAGGAATTACAGCAGAAATCTAATTTCTGATGGGGTTCTGTCTGTCACATTAGGTTTTCTCAAATATGATTTTTAAAATGAGGGAAAAAAATCATACAGTTGTGATATCAGGCTTCTCTATTTTCATTCTGACATGCTGAAACCTCCAACAGTCATCCAAAACCACTTGTGTCTATTTATATAATATTATATGCATGTGTCTGTAAATCAAGAAGCTTTATGAATCACCCATCACATATTTCAAGAACAAAACTGCAAGAACATATGCAAAGGGAATTCCTGAAGGGCTGCAGTAGAATTCAACTAGGGTATTAACCCCAATCAAGGAACCACTTCTCAGTATCTCTCTGCTATAATTTGGTTCTGACTTTTGTGTTTTCCTTGAGATTCTCAAGCCTGATTCAGTTTAAATAAGGTAGGTACTGAATGATCAGCTTTTTAAAGGCAATGGAAATGGCAGTGTAAAGTCACTACTGCTATTACTGACCTTATTTTAAAAGAGAAAAAAAACAGTTTTCTCTCTTTGGTGTTGGAGAAAAGGAATTTATTCTTTCAGCTAGTTTTACACAGGTAGCTACCTAAATATTTTTGATACTAGATATCTACATTCAGCCAGTTGTTCAGAGCTGTGATGCTGTGTGAATGGAAATATTTCCTCTAAAAACTGAGAAATCTACCCAAATCTCAGAGGAATGGGGGATTTTAGAACTAGTCCTGTTCCTTTCAACATTTCCTGCCCTAGCTATTGGAAATGCCTTTTCTAGAGCCCATTTAGAGATGCTTGACTTGGCTTGTCCACTCTATAGGGAACTCTGGGTGAGGTTCTGGCTTCTATTTGGGGAGCCATAGTGCTGACACACCTAATTATTAGGTATTCAAGTGCTCTACTGGATCCAGTCTAAAAAAGTACATTCCTCAGAGATTACATCAGTGATTCTGACTGGTTTCAATGGAACTATTCTTGGCCTTAAATTTTTGAGTTTACATGTTTTGCTGAAGGAGAGAGCTCGTGTTGCTGACTGATCCCTGATTACCACCAAGACATCATTATACACCAACTTTCTTCTGGTTTTGTTACTTATAATCAGGCAAAATTAATCTGAACTGCTGCCCTTGTGTTTTCTTATCCCTGCACCCTGCTTTAAACCCCCCAAATTGTCTGTTTAGGATGTGAGGCAATGGCAAAATGTTGTCTGTGGGTTTTTTCCCTGAACTCTGGAATCTAAATTCTGCCCAGGGAACTCACACTTTTCACTAATAAGATACGGAAGATTGATATGTAAGATAGGAAATTATGAATTAAAACAAGACTTCTTTGATGCTTTGCAGGATATCTCCCATCTTTTTTCCAAACAAATCTAGGAAAGACATGAATGTTTATTACAGGGAACATCAAGCAGAGAAACATCAAACCTACATGTTTAAGGCATGAAAAAACGAAAGCTTTTATCCTATTTAATGTGTTGCAATTACTTTAGATAATGCTAAATTATCCTTAGGGGACCTGCAGTGTGTTTTGAAATGTAGAGTTGTTAGAGCAAGTCATTGAAATATTCTTTGACTCTTGTTATCTCGTAATAGGAAAAGTTCATGCTTTCAGGTCACTTCAGATCTGTACAGCTAAAAAGTGTGGTCAGGTAATTATAACACAAAGTCTTTATTTCTGCCAGTGACTCAGAATACAGTAAAACAAGTTTTCTTCTCTAATACCACATGACTGAATTTCCCTGCAGTCAGAAACTGAGCGTTTAGCACTGTGGGAGGCAGGAGGGAACACCCTTTTTTTGCTTAGGAAATATCAGATATACTGCAGCAGAGAAGATTTGGGGAGCCGAGCTGGGAGGGAGCAAAGTAAAACCACAATTCAAGGGAAAAGGAAAAGAAATTGGAAAGGAAAGTCAATTTAAAATGTGATTTCAAAAGAGAGATTTACCTGTCAGTCTATCAGGAAGTAAGAGAGCTGAATTTGTGAAAGGGATTCAGGTATCTCAAGGTCTTGAGTCCATCAGTAGCATCTGTAATGCCACACTCAGTGATACTAACTACAACAGAAACACGTGTTTGGGGTTTTTTTTCCTCTTTTCTGCAAGATGTGAAAGCTGCATCCTTGTGCAGTGCCTCCTCTTAAGAACCCACTGAAGAAACTTCTGACATCTCATTATTTTACTATTTGAAGTTCCCCTTTCTACAGTCCCCAAAGGGCCCTGTTTCCCCACTGCTACGAGTAATCTCACCTCTTCCATCACAAAAAGTACCCAACATTCTCCCCTAAATTTAGGAAGCAGTTGTTTCACATCTTTTCAGTCTTTAGTTAAACCAGTTTTTCTCAGGCAAGATGTTAGGTCAAAAATTGAGTTTACATAAGTTGTCTCTGAAAGATTCTTTAGAATTTTAAGTAGAAGCTTTGTTTGACAGTGAGCTACCCACATTCTCTGGTGTTTTCACAGGTAAGCATGTGGTAATTCTCAGGAATTGGTAATTCTCAGGAATTAGTGATTCTCAGGCTATCAATCAGTAATGACATGGTTGAAGGGACTGGCTACAGAGACATGTTCTATCACATTCCCTCTTGAATGCAAGTTCCTGTGTCACTGCACAGTCATCAGTGGCTCATGATACTGGCTCATCAACTGCCTACTTCATGCTCAGGGCAGCTTCCATTATACCTGACTGCTGCTTAGGAACTATTGATGATTACACATTCTGTCCAAACAAAAGTGCTGCAGACAAAAAAGAAATTCTGAAGGAGAAAGCAAATTGTTTACCTGCTAGAGAATCTCCAAAGCACAACAAACACCACTGTCTTTCCTATCATCACCTAGTACAAAAGGCATTCCCTTGTACTTCCCCTCATCCAACAAAGGAACAATTTCTTTTTTAATCTGTTTTACTCATTTGACTAATGAGAATTATGTCAAAAGAGAACGAACAGGAAGTTGAATTAACATGTTGGTTCAGAGAACCTTTCTGCCCAGTGTGTTGCCTTTTTATCTTCTTGATTAAATAAAAATGAAAACAAAGGATGTTCTTACATGCACTCCTTTTTCTTTAAAGCTGTATAGAAGAGTGTATCTTACAACTCCTTTAAATATCATTGCATAGCATGATAGGAGATTGGAGCCCTAGTTTATCACCATGTTTAGACTAGTTTTTTAGACAGAGAATTTTCTCCCCATTATACTTTCTTGCTGTACTTCAGAACACACACATTTACTGTATTTATATAGAATATATGGGCAGAGAGGGAGTTATTGATGCTGGTGATATGTTTCCCCCCATGTGCTTAGTAGACTTAAGACATCTGCTCCCAAAGCAACCATGACTGTCAGTTTTTCCACCACCAATAAGAGCACAACTAGAATTAAAGAATTTCCACTTCCATTGCATATGATGAGCTTTCTTTTTATTTGATTTCTTCCCTAGTCCCTCTGGCCTAAACTACAAAACCTGGGCATAAACTACCTACTCCTGTCAGCACTGTAAGCAAAGTGGTTATCCTCCCTTCCAGCTCTCAGGTTAGAAATCTGTATTTTAAAGCACTTCACAATTCTGACTTGGGAATTGAATTGATTCCATGTTTAGAAGAATAGGTTTTTACATTTGTGTTCCTCTTTATGCAGATTCAGCTCTGACAGAAGAAATTATTAGATTAAGCAAGAAAACGAAGGAGTGCTAATCAGCACAGAAATGTTTGTGTTGAGCCTAATAGTTTCTCCTTCCAAGAGGCATATTCATCTGTGCAAGGCAAACAAAACAATTCCTCCAAAATAGATTAAAATGAACCATTCCATAATGTTCCCCAGTACTGAGGTCAGGCTGACAGGTCTGTAGTACATCCTTTCTCCCCATCCTTGGTGGCCATTTCCCCTCTCTCCCCCATCAAATAAAGGGTGGAGATTCTCCTTGGGTTTTTTTTTGTTGTTAATTTACTTGTAAAAACCTTTTTTATTATCTCTTTATTAGCTCTTATGACAGTGGCCAGATTGAGCTCTAGCTGGACTTTTGCCTTTCTGATGTCCTCTCTGCATGACCTAACTAGATCCCTCTACTCTTCTTGAGTTGCCTGCCCCTTCTTCCAAAGGTGATAAGCTCTTTTTTTCCCAAATCCCAGCAAAAACTCCCTGTTCAGCCAGGCTGGCTGCTTTCCCCAACACTGCATTTTACAGCATGTGAGAAAAAATCTCTAACAGTGAGGCTTGTTTTCCTATACAACCATTCCCAAATGAAATGACAATAACAATAGAGCCCAGCAAAGCCGTGGGTAACACCAAATATAGAAAATATTCTTCTTTGCCAGGACCAACAGAGGAATTTGTATGTTTAAGCCACGTTGCTTCAGTCATATGCAGATGTGCACAATGAGAAAATGAGCTTCAATTGATACACTGCTTTGCTGAGATGATTTGGAGATGCACTGGAGTGCTTGCAGGGATTTTGCATGGTTTGTGGGTAATTACTTCCATGATACTCAAGAAAAATATTTGTACAGGGACAAAGAAGATGAGGGGTTTATAAACAGACTGTACTATCTACACAGATACTAATGCAGGAGAACTTTGACAGTCTGTATGCACTTTTCCTGCCAGCCTACATTAACTAAAGCCCTCAATTATTTCAGTGACCAAAAATGCAGACATTATTTAGAAAAAAAAAAGTCCCAGGAACAGATGTGGTACTTCCACAATAAGATGTCCTTGGAGTTAACTGGTATTTTTTTCTAAATAAGAAGAGTCAGTAATGATTCCAAAATTCAGTATGTTGTTCTTGATAATCTCTCTTACATTAATTTCCTGAAGAACAACAAACAAGTTCACAAAAACTTGCTTAAGTCCAGAACAAGCAGATTTCACAGGGAAATCCAATCCATTTTTGTGAACTCAGAAGTGAAGTGGTTGCCATCTAGAACAGCTCCTTTTTAATAGATACTTTCACCTGGGCTCTTGAATCCCAGAATCAAAGCTTCATGTGGGTTTAGTCACAAGATGCTGAAGTCACCCAGAAGGGCAAGAGCAGCAGAATTACTGCCTCAAAGTAGCTCTCATGGTCTATATGACTATGCTTTTGCTTTTCTATTATGTATGGTGTTTGGCTCAATAATACTTGTGCATGCTACTGACACATTCATTTTCCTGGAAAATTATACAAGTTACAAGTTTAATCAATTGCAGGAGTTGCATCATCTTTGCTTTCAATAACTGAAGTCATTTTAAAGAACATATTAGCAAGAATAAAATGAGATCATTCATAAAGTTTTCTTTAGTCTAGCAGCAGTAGTATTAGGATCTATTTGAGCTTAAAAATAATACAGATCAAAATAATCTCTAAAAATAATACAGATCAAAATAATCTCTACTTATATGCCTGATTTCAGGCTTTCTACATTTCTTTTTCAGATTAGTTTATGCTCCTTTAGTTCTTTTCACATCACTTGCTGCAAACTGGATGCATTATAGCATAATATGTTGCTCCTCAGTCTTGACATACAGATGCTGATCTTCTGTCCATCAGCTGCATCTGTTGGTCTGGAAAACATATTAGCTTACAAAATTTCTTCAGCTTTTATTGCCACTGAATGAAATATTTGGGCAGAGGAATCATTTTTCATATAATCAAGAGCAGCTTCTTTAATTGACTTTTCACACGACAAGGAGAAATTATTTTGGCAAAACAATTAAACATGATGTTTAAAGAGAAAACAGGCTAGAACTGACTAACAATTTTATTGGCTTAAATACAGCAAATGCAAAAATGAATCCAGGGTATTTTCATTCTCCACTAAGTAAAATGCAAAAAGCAAATAAGCAGAAGCAAGTCTGAAAAGCAAAATGTTTTCTTCTTTCTCCCAGAACACCTTTGGATGTCCAATACTTTGAATTTGTTACCTAACAACTTCAAAGCTAGAGTGTAAGAGACCTAAACTGTATCTTACAGTTACAGATTCTTCATTTTACACACAAAATGGACAGAAATCTTGTATTTTGGGTCACAGGCTGCATTAATTATGTGACATATTTTATGCACACACTGAGCGTGATGCTCATTATGAACTTAATTGAAATTCACACTGATATCATGAATTACAGCAGTGAGGTGGAAGAAAACCAGGTATCCTGACCCCTCAAATGAGCCTGAGGAGGAAAACCATTGAAAATAAGCAGTGCAGGGAGATTATTGTACACTGCTGAGCCTTACTGCAAGATCAGTCAGTTTAATTGATGAACACAACTTCAGTCTCTTAGTTCTTGGAGCATAGGGTGAAAAAAGCACACATCAACACAATTAGTTACTTTCAGCAAGTCACATGAGGAATAAACTCATATCAAGGCCTCTGCCATCAGGGAAATGTGATTTTAATGGTTCAGTGAATGAAAAGTTACAGACACACTTCTAAGGAAGTGCTGATTTTGCCTTGGAAGCAAAAAAAAAATAGCAAGAGATTGAGTAAAATGAAACAGCTGAATCAGTCTGGAACAGTGTAGTGGTTGAAAGAGGAGGGTAAAAAATGAAAATATTTACATCTGGAAGGCAGACAAATGTCACTGTGTATGTTTTTGGTTTAGAAGCTCCTGTTATAAAATCAGTAGGCAGAAAAAAAAAAGGCAGAGAAGAGATGAAAAGTTCAGACATAGGTCTGAGCATTTTTTACTGCACCATGTTCTACATGAACATTATTGGAAATTATGTTCTACATGTTAAAGAGGAAGACATTAAATAACAAGTGAGCCAAGAAAACAGAATCCTCTAGAAACTTTTCCATGGACTAATGATGCCCCTTTTACACTTGTTTTATTTCTGATCTCTTAATAATTCAGATTTTGCTGCATTTTTTTGGAATAATGTTGTCTGAGCATATACTTAGGATAGAATACCCATGTATACAGTGACCATGCATGTGCTGCAGCTAAGTGTGGAATCTCTTCTGTCCATCTGCTCCTTTGTGCTCCCAACTCTGCTGAAGTGATTCTTACAGACTCTCAGCTCCATGTGCTTTTATTCTGTTCCTGCTGTTGTCCAAACTCATTAGCAGCTGCTGAAATAAGGAAAGCTGAGCAGACTCTGCTCTCTCCAAGGAAAACTCAGCACATAGCCATGGAATACACTCTAAAAACCAATGGAAAACAGTTAGTAAAGATTATATTCAAATTGTATCACAAGGATTGAGAAATCAATCTGAAAATCAAAACTGGCATTTTATTAAAACATTGTGATTTACTTGATTAAAAACATTTTCAAAGGATTTTTTACTTTTTTTTTGTGCTTCCAGGCCAGGACCAAGTTCTCAATTAAATTGTCCTTAAATACTGTTTATGGGAAAATAATGCTGATCAACTCTTCCCCTCCAGCTATCAAAAACAAGACACTTTATTCATATAGTTCATCTATTCAACTGCAACAGATTAACCAAAAATTTTCCTCTTTGACTGTTTTTTATGTTTCAGTTCCTCTCCTTTTCCTTCCCCTTTTCTTATTAGTTCTCTTCAGTTGTTCCAGACACTAAACATTTCTTCCAAGAAATATCCAACTTAATGTGTTATGCATTTGAGGAGATGATTCAGATGGTTTGTTTTATGCAGTGTATTTGTGTTTAACATGATCTCACAAAGAATCCCACTAATGAAGCCCAAGATACCCCACCTATAACTTTGCTTTGCCTATAAGGAATTAAAACCCTTTCTTTTCTAACAGCCTGTTTAAATGTTAATCTAATTAAGCTCAACAGCATCTACTTTGTCCTAATAATGAGGGCCACCCTTCTCTAATTATAAAAGCAGTTCAAAATACCAACATGGCTACAAATTGTGAGAGTTTGGTGGTATGTGTAAGAAGTAGCACAAGAAAAAGAGGAAGAGTAAAGTTTTTCTTCTAGTTGATTCCCAGTTTCATTACACAGCAAACTGTAAGTTCATTTTTTTTGATAATTTATATTTTCCAGACTTCTTATGCATTTATCCAGAGCTGTATTGTTTGTGTGAATGATTTTTCTTAATGGCAAGATAGCAGAATTTGGAAGAATCTGTGCAGAGGACATTGGACATACAAGCCAGACTACTTAATATGAATTAATGTTTAGGACAAGGATACTTGCAACGAATTGATTATGTCTAGTCAGAAAGGAGATGGAAAGTGATAAGCTGAAACCTTGATATTTTCTCTTCAGGGGCTGTTTTTTTACAGAAGTGACTTGGATCTTAATAGTAGCTTATCTTGAGCATGTTCACTGACAGTGCAGGTGTGTTCCTCTGCCAGGAAAATAGACTTTTTCTTCACCTTTTATCCTAATATTGTGCAGTAGCTGAATGACAGGGGGTAAGTCATTATATTAATACCAACAAACTTAATCTGTATGCAGAACGTTGTGTATTTTTTTTATGTGCTTAATCTTTTGAGTAGTCTGCTTTACATTCTGCAAATTAACACTATGTTCTCTCAGCACCAAAGGGAATTGGCCAAAAGCATCTCACACAAAGGCACAAACAGTTTAGAAAGGAATTGCTTTTAATAATAGCAGTCTGCTCTAAGCAAGTGCATGATCCTTTCTCTAAGGATGTTTATTAAGGACTAAAATAACTTTGATAAGAGTCAAATTGCTACTCTTGCTACTTGAAACTTCTCCAGATTTCATAGGATTTCTGTGAGCAGCCCACGTTTCCTCTGAATTGCCTGAAGCAATTTCAAGGGGGAGCTGTACTCCTACAACCAAAAAAAAAGGCAAATACACATTAGTGCTCAGAGTGTTAGTGCTCTGACAGTTATTTGCACATATATGGACTCCAGTATTGGAGCTCACGGGAAAGATTTTATACTCTGCTCTTTCTCACCTTCATTTTTCTTTCCCTTCTTCTCATACATTACTCCTTTTTAATTTTTTTTTCTCTCTCCTCCACAACTCTTCATTTCTTCTCTACAACTCATTTTTATTGCTTACATTGAATGTTAGGTTGCTAAGTTTGTGTCATTACTAGCAAGCCAAAAGACTGTCTTTTTGTTAAAAAAGAAAAAAAAAAACAAAACCCAAACCTGATTAACTCCCCCAACCTCCAGCTTTCCACCCTGTAGAGATCCCACGTAAAGCTTTTGAAAGATTTCTATTGTCTTCCATCACATTCACCAACAGGCACGTGCCAAATCTGTTTTCATGTCTACAAGAGAAAAATTGGACTTGTTTGGAAGAAAAAAAAATAAGGCTATGTTTGTATTTCCACAGCTGACAACCACACACTTGAGAGTGAGGTTTTTAGGATCTGCCTTTCCAGGTCTGGGTGCACTGTTAGAAAACTCCAAGGAAATTTGTAACAACAAATGCTGTGTGAGAAAAAGACAGAGAGACCCTTTCTTGGACGTTCCCTCTTATATTGTCTCTGCAAAGGACAATTAAACACAATCTGTAGTCTGCTTTTTTTGTGACTAAGAAACCTGGAAAGATTCCTCTGTAAATCAACACTGCAATTGGAGGCTAATGCCAGCCCATAGGCTCTCTTTTTCTAAGCCAAATGGTTTTTGTCAAATGCTGCTGAGGGCAATTTTCTCCAAACAGTGGTGACTGACTGATCCTCAGTTTATGCAGACACCACATCACCTCTGCTACCTTCTCCCGTGTCAAGGAGTGAAAAAAGGGGGGAAAAAACCCACACACAAGAATGAAAAACAGCATTTGAAGTTCTACATTCATACAAGATAGTGTTGTGGTCAGTGTGTTTTCTTCTGTGATCAATGATTGTGAGCCACCTCATGTAGCAAGGCACCAGTTAATGGTGTCCTGCATAGAGACGTGGTGGAAAAAGATGTTTTCTCCTCCCCAAAATGTGTACTACACAATAAGAGACAAAGCCTGGCTAAAGCCAGGAAAAACAATTGAGTAGTGGTTACGTTAGCTGTCAGCATGAAGAGTGTTATAATTCTCTTATTCATTCAGTAACGAGGTTGTAAATCATAGATCTGACAGTGGGAAAAAAAATTCAGTGTTATTTTTAGATAATGTATGTTCTGTCGAGGGCTCACATAAAAAGCTGTTGATAAAAGCTGCAAAAATTCTAGAGCAAGGCATGGTAGCAAAATGATTACAGTCTGGAAAGACTGACTTGGGAGGAAATCATGATAACAGTCTGCAAAAGCTGAAGCATGCCAATGCCAAAAGAGAGGAATTTACTGTGATGCAAAGGAAGTACTACAAGAATTAGTACACTGAAAAATTCAGAGGAACTAGAACTATGAGACTGGAAAAGGCTTTAAAGTCCACTTAAAAAATAAGACTGGATAAAAGTCTTAAATAATATAGTGCAGGAACCAGCCTGAACATTAGAACTGGATAATCTGCTGTTATATCCAAACCTTATAGACTTCCCTCTGCCAAAACCTTTATCTGCCAGTACCCCCAACATGTTGCACTGCTGACTGGTATATGCTGTGTAAAAAAAGCTAAAGATCTAATGGGTGACCTACTTCCAATTACCTGGAGAAGTCTCTGCAATGATAATAAGACAGATGAATTTTAAACTAATCAACAAGGGAAGAAGGTAGGAAGAAACTCAGATGATATTGAGGCTATTTGCTCACCAAGAGCATAAGTGGGATCAGTAAACACCAAAACACAAAGGAACTGGAGAGAAAAGCAGCAGTGGGGATGGTTTAGGTGAAAACAGGGACAGTAGAGATACAGGAGGAACTACACCTCATCTCAGAGGCTGGGTGTGGGCAGGGAGAAACCAAATATTTCTATAGTAATCCCACAGCCTGGTAACGCAAGGGAGGAAGTGGAGATGGTGGAGGAAATGAAACTAGACAGGACAGGGATAAGAAGAAGATGGTGGAGGAAGAACCATGACTGCAGGTACTGATTGGTATGCCATCTATAAAACTGCTCTATATTTAGCTGCTCTTAAGGCAGATGGATAATGCAACACGTTCAGGAGATGATCAGGCATAAAGAAAAATGAGACAAATGTAGCGTGGCTTAAGGAGAATAAATTTGGATCAAAAGGAGATCTGGTTGAGAAGAGTAAAATAAGTTATTGTGGGACATACTGCTGAGTCCAGTCTATTATTTTCATCAAAGCTGTTTTCCTTTTCCAGTCCATGAGTCTCTGTCCCTTATTTCCTTTCTTTTCCCCTTTGGAAATGAGGTGGGGTTAACAGAGAGCAGCTGTCATTTGTCCAGAGGCCAGCCCAGCCCTAGCTCTTGAGAAGGGAACAAGGGAATATATATGGAGGTCATCTTTCTGGACTTCTGTAAAGCTTTTGAGTCAGACCCTACAATGTCTCTCTAACTTGGAGAGAGATGGATTTGGTGGGCAGACTGTTTGGTGGATAAGGAATTGGTTGGAAGGTCCCATCCTCATGGTAGGGGTCAACAGCTTGGTGCCCAGATGGAGACTGTTGACATGTTGTGTCCCTCAGGAGTCCATACTGGGACCAGTGCTGTTTAATACCTTCATTAGAAGAAGCATGGCCAAGAGATCCAAGGAGGTGATTGTCCCCCTCCACTCTGCCCTGGTGAGACCTCACTTGGAGTGCTGTGTCCAGCTCTGGAGCTCCCAGCACAGGAGAAGCATTGACCTGTTGGAGCAGGTCCAGAGGAGGCCACAAAAGTGACCATTGAGCAGCTCTCCAATGAAGAAGGGCTGAGAGTGTTGGTGGTGTTGAGTGTGAAGAAGGGAGTGCCTTGTGGAGACCTTATGGTGGCCTTTCAATACTTAAAGGGAGCCTGTAAGAAAGACAAGGGCAGTCTTTTTAGCAGGGCCTGTTGTGACAGGACAAGCAAGGAGTGGTTTTTAACTGAAAGAGGGTAGATTTAGACTAGATAGAAGGAAAAAAATTTGCAGGGGTGTTGGACTAGATGACCTTGAAAGGTCCCTTCCAAACCAGTCTATGACTCTATACCAACACAACATAATTCTACACAAGGCAGCACTTCTGGAGGGCTTTTTTCATTCTGCTTTTTGAAAACCACCGAGGTTTCATAGAACCTTTTTTTTTTTCCTCAGGTTAAGGTGCCCAAATGAGGAAATCTCAGCACTCAGCAGTGCATAATCATAGTTCAATCCTCTTTCACGCACAAGGAAGCCACCTTCACAATTTCACAATCATCTCCTTTCCTCTTTTGCAACACCTTATTCAGCATTCCTAAAACCTGCTTCAAAACCCTCTGGGAAGGCAGGAAAGTTCTGAAGTAAAAGTGATCCTTGTTGGTAGCACTCATAATCCTCATAGAGACTGGGAGGTGTATAGCAGTTGAAATAAAGGACTGCAGGAGGAGAAAGTATGGTCAGGGTTGAGGTTAAAGGCTAAACTGAATTCCTTTCTGCCACATATTTTCTACATGAAGCTGGAGAAGTAACTTCAACAAATATTTTCTGGGTTTTTTTAAACAAGTGAAGGTTGCACGGTAACTTCTGAGTGTCTGAACTGAAGCTTCACATCCACTCCAAAGAATCTCACCAACAAATTTCTTATCTCCCCCCTCTTCATTGTAGTATGGCCTCTGGTCAAGGGCTAAAACTGCTCTGCCTGCTCTCAACCATCTCCAGGCAATCTTAGAATATTCTGCTGTGATTTTTCTCCTCTAAAGATGGATTTCACTCCAAAGAACCACTGCTGGGCAGAGCAGCAGGGAATCTTTCAAATTAGAATGCAACTTTAATAGCTACATCTTATTTATGGCAATTTCTGGGCTCTTTTAAATGTAAATGCAATAAAAATAGTCCTCCTGTACTGCTCAGTATGAGGAAATCCTTTCCAGAGAAAAAAAAAAGTGTGCTTTAAAATTCTTGGAACTCTCTGTGGGAGATTCTTTTACTCCTGTCCCACAGAGGACATTTTCCAGTTCCAGCCTCCCCTATCAACTGGGGAATGCCCTGATATAATTAGCAGGAAACTTAATCTCAGGGAGTCACACAGAGACTGAAACAGCAGATCACATGGGGTAAGAGAGAGAGAGAAACCAAGGAAGACTCTGTAGGCTGTTCATTTCAATTAATAATTGAGATGAACAATTTCAGCAGTTTCATCTGA
The DNA here is from genome assembly GCF_000691845.1 of Merops nubicus. NCBI lineage: Eukaryota > Metazoa > Chordata > Aves > Coraciiformes > Meropidae > Merops > Merops nubicus. The sequence continues at coordinate 24,415 of NW_008588800.1, forward strand.
CTGCAGATGCAGCCACTAGTTGACACCACACCAGATAGTAGCTAGCATTCTCTTCAAGTGAGAATGGGAAATGACAGCAAACTGGGAAAATCTTAGCTTCTGTAGGTGTTTTAAGTGTTTTTCCCCTTAATTAGCATCCACTCAAGGCAGAGCAATCGTGTTACATATCAACCACCCACCCAAAACATGAACTAGTAAAGAATCCTGTGATTCATACTTAAAAGGGATTGCCAGTAAAATTCCAAAGGGATATAAAAACTGAAAGTTTTAAAGGAATTATAGAATTAGAGAATCTTCCAAAGTGATGTCTTGCCCTTGAATGAGCAAGATGTGACACTAATGCAGAAGAGAACCTGGCAACTTGTACTCTTTCAAATACCAGGAATCAAGCTATTTATACCTTCTGCTTAAAGAACTTGAGACAGCTCTTCTAATGCCATTTCTAATGTACTTTTCAAGTAACTGTGATACTTTTTTTCTTAATTAAAAAGGCCTTTGTGTTCCAAACTGCCAATCCAGCATAAAATTAACATACTAACCTCTGATAGTGAACTTCACTTTTCTCTTAGGTTTACTTCCCATTCTATCTACACTTCATTTCTTTTCATCTCCTGATTGCTATGATCCAGGCAATGTCAGTTTTGCCTCTTTAAGAGGCAGGAGCTTTATTTTAGTACTTTTATTTTTATTTTAGTACCCTTCATGCCTGATAGCTAATGATTCCCATGGCTTTGCCATTATCTTTTGACTGTCATGAGCCAAATGACTTTATGATGCACTTTTCTTTAATCATCTATAACTACAATTTTACATCTCAACTTTACTATCAAGTAGAACATAAAACATCAATTTCATTTTGACAGAAATACCTAATCAACGTTTATTATATGGATATTTAGAATACACAGCAGTGGCTATCTATTTAGCTGTTTATCACCCATTGCCTCTAAATGCAGGCTACATTTAAGGATAAATTTGTCTCTGCAAAAAATTGATGGAAAACATATTGTTTTGACAATTGTTCATTTCAGATTAATATATGTGAGAGTGTAAGGAAGAAGAACACAGTGATGTGGCATCTGACCAGGATTCTTGATCCTGTTCTTAAATAGAAAGGAACATTTGTAGACACAGCTACAGCAAGGTAGTCAACACCACTCTGCATTCAGCTGATCTCATCCTGAAGCCAAATGCACAGCCAGATGGGCCAAAAAAAAGCTGAAGAATCCTTCCCAGAAGCATAGGCAGGATGGAGAGGAGGAAAGCAGGTCCCCTATTAGTCACCTACACTCCAAACCTTTACTGCCCATTAGTTAGCAGCTCCTTATTCACTCGTGGTGATTACTACGTTTCCATGGCATAAACTTCCTCTTCCCAGTCACACCCTGAGCTCTTTCTCTCAGCCAGGAAAGCAGCCAGCAGCAGGTTGCTTTGCTGCTTTTCTGGTTACAACAGTGCCTTGTTTTGTAATGCATTACTGTAATTATTGCTTCTTTCTGCATCTGCCCCTAATAATTTTCCAGCTAAAAAAAAAATAATTCCCAAAACACATTTATGATGCATTGAGGGGGGAAAAAAGAGAAAGGATGTAGGAAAGAAGATTATTTTCTCATATGCTAAAGACCCTAACTGGTCATTTTTCCACAGCAGAACACTTTGCAAAGCAAACTTTATTTTAGAAATGCAAAACCAGCCCCCAGATGATACACACATGGACATTTTGGTACCTGCAGTCCCCTTGCTGTGTTTTATTTTCCAGGCTCTTTTAGCATTGTCAATCTTTCTTTTGGCTTGCCTCAGCAGGGTTAAAGCATGTGGTACCCTCCTCAGAACAAAACCCAGGGTGATGAAACTCTTGCTTTGTGCTTTCAGTTGTTCTATGTCCAAAGACCAGCCAAAACCAATCAATCAGTGCCTGGAAAAATAGCAACTTAGACAATGATTTTCATGCAAATATCTCTTGGAGAACAGACATACTGCATGTTAAAACCAAGTGCATAAATGTGGAAAACAAATGGCAGATGTCTTTCAAATCCAGTTGGATTTGAGAGAGTTTGATCTGGTGAATTCGTATTTTAACAGTTCCTGGTTGCCAAAAGAGTGATACACACTGAGTTAGGATTAATCATTAAAAATCAGTAATCATTAGTGTGAATTAGGACCTCTTTGTTGGTATTTTTAATCTTATACCTGCAGTGTAATGCCAGGTATATATCACCCAACTGTGCCACTGGAATCTCTGTTCTGGTTTGCACAGGCATTTAGTTCATCTCATTTGGCCTAAAAGCAAACAGCAGTGGTGTTAATAAATACATGAAAGTGCCCTAGAAGAGAAGAAGAGCTTTAAAGGCTCAAAGTCTTTATGCCAATGTCTCTTAAATGCTTTCATTACAAAATTTGTGAGCACTGGATGATTAATGCAGAGCCCAGAATGCTCCCATCGATTGCAGCAAGAGCCACCCTTTGCAAGCAGGAAAATAAAACTAAAGGCAAACCCAGCAAGCTGAGGCTTGTTTTTTTTTTTAACACGTTGATGATTATGGTGATCCCATAAGAGTAGAATTAATAACCAAGAAGTTATTAATTCAGCTGCCTCTGCCTGCTGTGACGTTGAGCATCCCTCCTACTCTAAGTCCTCACGGATGTTACAGGAATTTTTATAGGACTGGGAGCAGAGGAGACTAAGCAGAAAGTCAGCAGTGGTCTGCTAGCCTTCAACTTGTGTCACTTGGGTTTCCAGAGGTGAGGGAGACCTCCTCAAGCACCCTAAATGAAAGAATTCAGTGTTTCTAAGCTAACAAGCACCAAGCCTGGGAAATCCCTGCTGTCTGGTTTCCACCCAGTAACTCTCACCAGCTTCAAGAGAGTCAAGAGTCATTTCACAAGTACTTAGGTGGAGCTTTACCTGAAATTGAGAGCTAGAACAAGCACTGTCTGGCTTCCCACTGAGCATACCATGACTATACTAAACAGAGAGAACTACTGGGGGCAGGGGGAGGAGAATAGTTCTGTCAGGGCAACAACAAAGCCACAACACTATTTAAAAACTAATGCCTGTGTTCTCCTCACAGCCATTTTAAGAAAAGCTTCATTGAAAAAAAAACCAAACCCCAAACTAGTCTGCCTTGCTCTGATTTTCCTATTTTCAAGTGACAAGGGTATATCATTGTCCATTTACACACAAATCACATGGACAGTGTGCAGGCAGGGGGTTTGTTTTGTTTTAACTTAGCCAGCAGGCTGTATTTTTCATTCTGGTTTATATCAAATGATTATTACAGACTTAAACATCTCCTAAACAAGAAATTCTGTCTCTTCTCTTAAGTAGCACACACATCCATATGCTCTCACACAGACACATCTTTCTATTATAAACATTTCCAATAAAATTATACATAAATAGGAGATGTAATCCTGATTTCTTCTGACCACTTTAATCTCTAGTTAAAAACCTTCCAGAAATTGAGTACAAATACCTTGACCCGTATAGTCTAAACAAAAATAATTTAAAAAACAGACAAAATGAGAACAGAAAACCTCATAGTTTTATTATGCCAACATTTAAAGTCCTCTAAAATCTTACCACTTATGATTTATTGTGATCCAAAGTCGCTTTTTCATCAAGTGTCTTTTGTCTAACACAAAAGAAGTATTTGGGCTTTGTTTAGGGAGATATTCTGTACCAATTTAAGAATTATTTTTACAAGCCCAAACAACTAGGGAAGTCCTCTGAGAAAGAAGAGTTATCTTGTCCTTAGTGCACATCCTTTAACTATGTACAGAAAAATATATTTACTGGTTTGCTAACTGCTCTGTTTCTTAGATAGCATGTGTATGAATAATACAGGCATGACCTACAAGCCACGTGTTCATCCAGGCTATTTTCTGCCTGTAGACAAACTCCAGCCTCACATTCTCCAAGTTTACTCAGGAGATAACCAGGCACATCTGGAAAAGACAAGAGGGTTCACTGACTCAGAGAAAACGAGCAGATTTCCAAAAAATCATCCCCGTGACATAATAGAAATGTCTTTAAAAGAACAAATGAGTCATGCTGCTGCAGGAGGAGGAGGTTTGCATGGCTTGGAGCTGTGTAGCATCACCATGGAAAGCTTTGTGACAAGGGGATAATCATGCTCGTGGAGCTCATGGACATCTACACAGTTCAAAACTTGCCTTAATTTCACTTACTGTCAACTATCACACACAGAATCTGACAAATCCCTCCACCAGCAGCTTTAACATCTCTGGCCAGGATTATTCCACCCAGAAAGACAGCTAGTGAGGCCAATGTGCTGCAACTCCCTGATATTTTCCAATGTTCACTTCCCTAGTGCCACACGTAAAAAGAGAACCTGTGCAGAAAGTGGCATCAAGTTGTGTTTATTCCTCTATTCCTCAAAAATTTAGAAGTTTCAGCTTCTAGTTCTCAGACAACTGCTATGCCTGAAAGGAAGAAGAGAGATTTACACCTTCCAGTTGTAGGAGACATCACTTCCCTCTTCAAAACATGCTGCAGGCACCAAAAACTCTGTTTACTTTCACTGATAAACTTTTGGCCCTTTCTGGCTCTGAGACTTGCAGAAGCAGAGTATTGACTCATTGGGAGGCAGCAGAACCAAGAAATGGATGCCCACAAAGAACCAGACCAACAGATAGACTCGTGCACACCTCAAGGACAAGCTGGGGGCTCAGTTCAAGGCTGTGATGGTCAACAGTGTTAGCTCTACATTTTGATTCCATGCACACCTATGGCTTGTATCAAAGGATTAGAGAATAAGAGAATGGTTTGGTTTGGGAAGGATGTTTCAAGCTCATCTAGACCAACACCCCTGCAATGAGCAAAGACATCTTCAGCTAGAGCAAGTGGCTCAAAGCCCCACCCAACCTGACCTGGGATGTTTCCAGGGGTGGGGCTTCTACCACCTCTCTGGGCAACCTCTTCCCATGTTTCATCACCCTCACTGTAAAACGTTTTTTTCCTTCTATCTAGTCTAAATCCACCCTCTTGTGGTTTAAACCCACTCCTCCTTGTTTGTCCTCTCACAACAGGCCCTCTTTAAGTATTGATAGGCTGCAGTAAGGTCTCCCCAGGGCCCTGTCTTCTCCAGGCTCATCTCTCTCAGCCTTTCTTCTCTGGAGATGTGTTCCAGCCCTCTGATCACTTTTGTGGAGGGGGAGAATCACCTCCTTTGACCTCTTGGACATGCTTCTTTCAATACCACCCAGAACACAGTTGATCTCTTGGGCTGAGAGCACACATTGCCAGCTCAACTCCAGCTGTCCATCAGCCAGTACCCCCAGGTCCTTCTCTGCAAGGCTGCCCTCAATCCCATCATCTCTCTGCCAGGGTTGGTGGGATTTTTCCCAGGTGCAGGACCTTGCACTTGGTTTTGTTGAACCTCATGAGGAACTACTAGTGTTCTACTGTCTTTGCTTACTGCAAAATTTATTGGTTTGACTAAGCTTCCCTTCCTACCTAACTTTTATGCCGTGCCAGGGTGAGGACACTGCTTTTAAAAAAAGAAATAGGCAAAAATTCTTCCATTAAATCTCTAGAAATATGTTCAGATGATCAAATCCAACACAAGAGAAGGTCCTGAAAATTACCAAAGAGGTTTCACACTGACTGACTGGTAGAGTTTGGTGTTGTCAGCTGATGACCTATTCTGTGTACAGAACAACTTATGGGCTAGGTTATTCATGAACACTGCAATTTGCTGAACCATTAAAAGTCAAAAACAAATTTAGATGGCAATCCAGAAAATTTCTGGACAAAAAAAGACACTAGTGTTCAAGAGTTTTCACCATTTAAGGTAGTGGTTGTGATAATTCTGTCTTGTCTTATACACTGCCAGAGATTGACAAAGATAAATTATGGAATCAGGGCTCACATCTGAATGGGTTTACTCTGCAAAAGGGGCACTTTAAAGATGCAGTGGCATAGGCTGAAGTGTGAGCTAGCAGCTTGTGCAAGGGAAGTACTGAAAAGGACAAAGACACTCACCTAGAAGATGCAACCATCAATGAAAATTCACTTTTAAATGAATTCTCAATGAAAATTGAGAATGAAAATTCATTTTCTAAACACAGAGTCTGATTCTCAGAGCCAGCTCCATTTAGGGAAATATGATGATATTCACCTTTGGAAGAAAATGATACAAGAAAATCCCTCAAGTGGAAAGAAAGCCACACACCTCCCCAAAACTAATCAGGGGAGTTAGCTATGCAAGTCATTTCATTAGTTATCAGACTGTTTGGGATAATTAAGTCTCATGGGCCAGGGCGTAATCACTGGAAACTTCCCACCCTCTCCCCACCTCTGTGTAGAACTTGGAATAGTTTCCTCATGTGTCTTATTTCTTCTTGATTTTAGCTCCTCTACCATATGATACTACTGAAAACAGGAGGCAGAGGTGAATTGTAATCTCCCAGTTCAGTCATTTGACTGCAAAGAAAATTATTAAGCTCCTGTTCCAGTGAACTTAAGCTCTGTGTGCACGAATATTTTTGTAACCTGAAAAGACTCTGCAAAGATAATTTCAATTTTATATTCAGAGGCTGGGAGCCACAGAAGAAACTAGCCAGAATACCAGGCTAACATCCTGTAGGTGAAGGTCACCCAGTTTTTGACTGATTTTAGCAGACCAGCAGGCAAATCCTTGCACCAGGCATGAGGACAATGCAGTGGAAGGCTGCTAATAATTTCTTGTGGATCAGAATTAGGAAAACAGTGCTTTGGATGAGAGCAGCTTTGCAGCTCTAGAAACAGGCTCCCTTGTCAAGAACCAAAGAGAGGTGTCAGAAAAGAAGGTGGTGGAGAGATCATAAAAGAGTAACCACAGACTTGCATCATTGACTCCACAGGGAAACACCTGAAGATGCTGTAGGGTTACTGTGGCTAACTTCAAAGCATCTGCATTCATAGCAAGCTGAAAAAACTTGTTCATCTTGCACCTGCTTAGGGGCTCAAGTGCAAGAGAGCACGGGCCAAACTTTCTGACTTTGCCATTATCACATTTCTATTTGAAAAGCCATAATTAAAATGGAACGTTGAGGCATTTGGCTGTATAAAAATATGCCTTCACAACAGAAAAGCAGTGAAGGAAAAGTCCTGCTCTGACTTGTAGTGTGAGATAATAATTCATTAAAAAAAAAAATATTAAATCCTACTCTAGACTAAATCCACCCTGACAAATATATAAACCAAAAATATCAATAAGGGCTGTAAAGTTGATGCACTGCTGGAAGTATTTTTCCCAAAGCACATTGATGGTATCAGATGATTACCAGAGGACTTCTGAAAAATCTCCAAATTCTCAAAAAACAAAGGGAGAAAAGAACAATATGAGCAAATCTGTTCTTTAATAAGAACAAAAAATCTTTCAATCTCATTAATGACTTTGCAACAGTGTTTTGCTTGAAACAGAGGAAATGCTAAACCAACCAAACAAAAAACACCCAGAAAAATAACAGGCTGGATATTGTACATCTTGACAGCTTGGAAACCCAGGGCCAAATATATGCTCCCTTTATTTTTATCTGCTTTGGTTACTAATTTAATTCACTTTCTAAGAAAGTTTCCATGACAAAAGTAAACATCCTTGACAAGCTGGCCTTGTTTCTGTTATTTCAACCAACATTACAGGGAATTTCTGGCAAAGCATAGAGTTATAATGGACAACTATTGCAATCAGCATGTTCTTTATGCCTTTCTACACCAGTGTCTGTAGCATGTCCTCAGGATAGATGGGGCATGTTGTAGGAAGGTCAGTTCAGACACTGATGGCTCTTCATGAAGCAGCTCAGACTCCCAGGCAGTGCTGAGGAGTCCCATAAAGGAGCATCCTGCTGTGGGGAAAATCCTTCTGGTGGCAGCTGCCATTGAGTCATGGAGCACAAGTGGTTAGGAGAACCTCTTTCCCAATGCCTTGAATGTCAATGACTCAAAGATACCAATGTGTTGCTTCCTTTCAAAGATGAACCACAAAAAGAATTTTACCCAAAGCAATCGTGTAGCTAACACTGTATCTCGGGGTGATGAAGCAGACAGACTTGTGATGGACCAGCTGATGCTTAAAAAAATGCAAAAGAGCTAAAGTTTCCCCTTTTTATAATACTATTTTTGTGTGTCATAATGAGGTAAAAGTTCTTTTTTGACTTGGAGCATTCTAGAAAACATGGCTTGTGCAAAACCTCTATGAACGTGCTAGTTCGTAAGAATGGGGCTTAAACTGATGGTTCAACAGAGTCTTTTTAATACATATTGTTGAAGAATTAATTAGAATTTAGGCTAAAAGCTCCCAGATTAACTCAACAGAGCTGTGCAGGCTGAGACGAGTGGAGAAGCAACCCTCTGTCAGAATGTAAAGGGGAGTTATATGCAACAGCACAAGGACTGCCTCTTGGGAGAGAAAAACTATTATTTACTTGAATAATTTAAAAAAAAAAGCAACAAAAGGTAAAAATCATGAGTGAAAAAACAGATATTCTAATATGCTTCCTACAGAATGAAATGACAGCAGTGGCTGGGCACTCCCATCTG
>NW_008588801.1:0-13973 GCF_000691845.1 Merops nubicus
AAAGGATTCTATGATTCTATGATAAAGTGCTCTTTTATTGTGACAACCTTAAGTTCATCTTTGGTACAGGGACTAAAGTCATTGTCGGGCCAAGTAAGTGGGTTAATGCTTGTTAAAATCTTAACTGACAGTTCTGTTCTAAGGCTGTGCTGAGACTTCGCAAGAAAAGGAACTGGCTGGTTAAAATGCACAGTATGGATTTAAATATTGTGGTGCTTATAGCATTGTAAAAAAACCCACCTGTTGGTGGAAATATGGACCAATTGGAAGCTGGACTTCATCAGTTATTCTCACCCTAGTCTGCGTTCCTGATGTTGTGCCCATCCCTTTTTAACATTCCAGCACAGCAAGGCATTGAGGCAGGGATCATAGAGTGTTCCTTTCTACCTAGGGAGTAGGTTCTTCCCTTCTATGATGCCTGAGGTGGCTGTAATCAAACTGAGTTATTAGTGTGCAGCTGAACATGGAAAATGGCATTTGGCAAAGAGAGGCTAGAGGAGATCCGTGGAGATCTGTATGGATATCTTAGTTTCTGTTGGAGTCAGATCCATGACTGAAGGTATCCAAGGTCTCCAAAACCCACTGACATGGTTGAATGTAGAGACCCATTTTGTAAAGGCCTGTCACACGGTGCTACTAGTAAAGGGTGGGGAAGCCTCACATGGGGAAGTGGAACCAAGCTTCACATTGCCCCATGTGAGCTGTCTCTTCTCTGACATTAGAAGCATGTGTGTGGGAAATTGTGGGATTTCCCTGAAGAATGTTATTCAGGTGGATTGGGGTAGATGGGAGAGTAGAAAGGTTTTTGCTATGGCAAGCTACACAGTGTCTATGAACACCTACCAGCTTCCCTTTATATATGGAACCAGGCTAGTGGTAAAAGCAAGTAAGATTTCTGAGATCTGGGACATTGAGCTGTTGCAGGGAGAAATTCAATCGACCCAAACCCAAGGCTAATGTTTGCTAAGAGAGCAGCGAAATATAGTTCAGAAGCCAGCAGCTGTTGTCCAGAAGTAGTAACAGTGATTCCCTGGTTCCTCTAGTATCTACTGGATGTGTTAAGAGGTAGATGTCACCTCTGCTTTCTGAGAAATTGTATTAGGGCTGGAGAACAAACTGAATCATAGTCTGGGTTTTGCAGGAAGAATGAATAGTCAGATCAGGTGATTTGAGGTATGTGACTTTTGCATCCAAGTGGTTTTCCAAGTAAATCAATCGTGTACTGGTATATTTCTTTAAGATATCTACCTTTTGGAGAGGTTTTAATGGAGCCCTCTTGATATGATGTAACCAATGCTGACTTTTATTTATTAAATCTAGTTTTGATATGCTCACCCATGGATCTATTTGTAAGTCTAAATATTTTTCAGAATTTTCCTGGTTCAATTATATTTAATGGAGTGCCATCCATGCAGGACAATTGTTCACCACATATGCATCTTTTGTTGGTTGGATGTAACAACCATGATGCTTTTCTCCTTATGTTCTAAGTCAAATCAATTTACAAAATGCTTCCACAATTTCAATGTTCTTTTCCACTCCATTCTATGAATCACTTTGGAATACCAAATAATCAGCAAGTGCCATGGCTGTTATTTTACTAGAACCATGTTGGAATCCATTACCCATCTCTTCCAATTTACAGAGTAGCAGGTCCATACACAAATTAAACAAAATCAGTGACATGTGGTTGCCCTGTTTTACCTCTGTCTGAATCCCAACAGGGTTGGACTGTTCATCTTTTATATCTATATAAGTAGTAATATTATGATATGAGTCTTTAATCAGGGCTATAATCATCTACACCTTTTTAACACCTCAATGATGTATGAATGACTTACAGTATCAAAAGCCTTAGCTATATCCACGAAGACCACCCCCAAAGGTTGATATTATCTTTTAGCATCCCAAATTTTAAGTTGTAACAATTTTAAGTTTTCTGCACAGCCTGAGTATCTAATAAAACCCCTTTGTCGTGGATTAACAGGACATGCCTTGATATGTGCTTTAATACAATTGGGCTGAAGGTAATAGGTCGCCAGCTGTTAACATGTTTTTGGTGTTCTGGTAGAGCTATATTTTTAATATAGTTGTACATTCTCTCACCATGTCCGGAATAGTGCCAGTGACCAACAATAGATTGAACAGTTCCATCAACTGCGTACAGTGTGGCTATAATTTGACCAAGTCTCTCAGGCTCAGTCCATCTGGTCCTGGTGCGGAGTTTTTAATTCATCTCTTTGATGTTTTTAGAGATTTATTTGGCCATGATCATGGCTTCAAATGAGAAGGGGTCACTGGTGCTTGGATTTTATTTGCTCCTTAGATAATGAATTAACCACGATCTCATTCTCCATTTAATTTACAGGCGCTTCAGGGACAGGGGTCTTTTATTTCTCCACGTAAAGGAAGGGATGCTGGGCTTGACCATAACCAGAGAGTGAGGTTTTGATGCATTGTGTCCTGATCTCTTTTTTTGGTGTGAATGCATTTTACGGTTACATTTCACTTGGTTCTTCAGCTGTCTAGGGTAGCTCAGGTTCTCTGTGGTTCTGCGTAAAGGAAAATTAAATACATATTGCACTTAAAGAGTGCTTGCTTGTGTGTGTTTACCAGTATAAACATCACCATTGTACCTGAGCTGCTGCTAGTTCTGGAGAGGATGGAATGGAGATTTCTCTTGTATGCCCAACAACTGTGCAGACATCAGGGCACAATAAAAGCTCACATTTTGTAGTGGCACTCCCTCTCAGATTGGACTCTGCGAATATTCCTCTGTGAGGAAGTATTTATATGTGCTGAGGAGTTGGCTAGTAACATTGTTCCAATAAGAATCTTGCCTTGCCACATTCTCAAGTCGCGATCCAGCACATGTGCACATCAGTGCATCACTTTGCAAAGCATAGGGTCACTGTGTAATATTGTGACTTATGGCAAATTTACATTTGGAGCTGGTACCAAATTCACGTTTTGTCCAGGTATATCTGAGTTCTCAGATGTGATTCCTCTTGGAAGTACTTCTTTCACTTTGGAGTTATTTTGCCTATTTTGCTACTCTACAATGTATTACGAATAAGACAGTAAGTTTCCAGTGAGTATAAGAGCAAGTGATTTCTGTGGCTGCACATGTATTTTACTCCCTCTGTTCCTGCTAATTAACTAGCCATAGTGGAAGTTTTACATATGCAAGAGGATTTTTCTTGGAAAGTCAACAGGAAGTGGGGTCCTAAGTCAAAAATCCTCATTAGAGGAGAATCAAGGGGAAATGGTGAAAGCCAGCATGGGTCAGCAAAATGCAGAGTGGTGAGACTAGTCTCATAAAGCTGTAGCAGGTAAAGAGGACTTTTCTAATATGTGGATGCTAACACTTTAAGATAACAAGACTTCTAATTGTGTGAGGAAGCAAAATATAAGCAGATACAGGGTCCTTGCTTTGCAGATCCTCAGCAAAGCCGTAATGATAAGGGTGAGTTTCTGTCATATTGTGAAACATTTTATAAATACTGGAAGCTTAGGAAGCAAGCTCCTTGAGAATACCAAATTGTAATCACAGCCAGCTAGTGTTAAGTACTGTCAAATTACCTTGGCCTTCAACGTCCATGTGAAGCTTGAAGCACAGTAGAAGTGAAGCTCTGAAAGTATTGGAGAACAGTGTGACAGTATCCCTGGATGTGTTCAAAAAGTCATGTAGATATGGTGCTTAGGGACATGGTTTAGCAGTGGACTTGATAAAGTTAGGTTAATGGTTACACTCGATTTAAATTCCAACCTAAATAATTCTATGATTCTAAGTCTTAAAAACCAGGGAAGGAAGAGGTACCCAAAGGGGAAAGGGAACAAAAAGCAAAGTTGATTACTGAATGACATTTGTGGAAAGATGGAATGTTGACCCTGACCACAAAATAATTTTCTTTCAAGAAAAAAGCATGAAAAATTTTTTGCTTTGTCTGCTGCTGCTGCTGCAAGTGTCTGAAAAAAAAAAGGCCTTCAAAACCCCTTCTCTTCTCTGAAACTCTTTGTAAAAGGGAAAGAAAGTAAGGAGGATACTGAGACATCAATAATTTTTTTGTAAATTTAAAAAAATTTCCTAATTCATTAAGAATACTTTTAGGAGAATTAAGTATCTAAATGCTTTGGGTTGAAAATTAATTGCTTGAAAAGTAATGTTTCCATTTCTTAAAATGATAGTGATTGTTAAGATCATTTCAAAATAATTTTATTCTGAAAGTTAAAAAACACAGCAATATAAAGAAACCATTCTGAAAACTTCTGGGGAAATTGCTCCTATTTCAAATGACCCTCCCGACTCTCTTCCAAAACATTTCAGAAAAACAAGGATCTCAAGTTTATATGGAGCTATCAGCAAGCTAAAGGAGCTATAAATGAAGGCTCTGTTTGAGTTCATTGACATGTCCCCAGTTTTACCATTACGCTGAAATCTGTATGCAACAGCTCCAGACCTTGCTCTGGTCACACTGTGGAACCTAAGGGCTTCCTGAATCAAAATGATTCCTCTCCTTAACAAATTTACCAAAATCTATTTCCAAAACAATAACTGGGAGTATGTGAGGTGGGGAGTGGGGTTGAGGGAGTCAGAACCTAGGTTAGACCATATTCTGTGTAACTGTGGAAGAGAGAGTCTCATCAAGTTTTTCAAAGCCAAGGAAAAGCTATGATAGCTGTTTTTGAGAAATTGAGAAGGGCCAGAGAATGAGTCATTAGGCTTTGTGGATTTTTTTTTTTTTTTTTTCTGAGATCATACTAATAAAGAAGTATGACTGTTTCTCTCAAGTGCTAACAACTTTTATCTCAGTGATAGAACTAGGGTCTGCACTTGCATAAGATTTTGAAACTGTTTCTAAAAGCCAAGACTTAGTCCAGACTTCCCCCTTGGAAGAAATGAAAACTTCATCTGGGAGCTAAGCTGTCTTTAGTATTTCTACAACATTTATCAGTGTGATGTGTGAACAAGGACAAAACAAAGATTAATCTAAACTCTCACCCCACATGGTAACACTTTGTCAGTTTATAAATCTGAATTGAAGCTCTGGTTCAAACCTGTTCTTGTGAATTCCAATGGAAACTGCAGATAGAGGATTGCTGAGTTCCCCAAATCTGCATCTTGGCTATCGTACACCTTTAGTCATATTTCGTCTGTTCATCATTACAGTCCTGCAATACCATAACATTATACTATTACTCAAGAAAAAAGATTTGGGAAAGTATCTTCTCAAAGAATCAGACTTCAAGAGCTGTGCAAGATAAAATGTATGCTTAGCGTACAAGTTTACAAGGCCAAATGTGCAAAAAAGAGTTTAGCCACAGGTAGCATTTTGCTATGTGTGGGAAATTGTAGTGTAACTGATGTGCTAGTAGCAAGAAAACCGAAATAAACTCCAGGAGTCATATCTGCAGCCTTTAGTTCCCCAAACTCCTCTTCTGTAGAGTAAAATTTAGTTTAAAAAATCTTCCACTGTACTGGCAGGGGTGGAACATAATGAAACATTCGCTTCATCTTTCTTTCTCTAAATGCAACTTTGTGTTTCTATCTTGCAATGGCTTTTATGGCTTTCTGCTGTAGGAACACTATTGTTTAGACTGATGGTAAATGTGGACACCTTTACTTAGGATCAGTGAAGGAAGTGGGATATTGGATGTCCATGGTGGATTTGACTACACACTTGCAGAAAAGGCAGAATGCCCCGTGGTTGTTCATTTCTCATACACCTCCTAGCAGTGAAGCAAGAAGAGTGCATCTAGGCCAAGGTCCAAAAGGAAGCCTAGACTGCAGAGAATAGTTGAATGAGCTGTTACAGAGGGGAATGACTAGGTTAGATATGGACATCTAGGGTGTGGACGCCCACATGAGTATCATTTCACACGGTCTGGGGATCCTGCCTGACCTCTCTGTGTCTTCCACAAAAAGTAAGTCAACATAACTCCTGTGTAGCTCCTGCATCATCTGCTGTGGACACCCGGTTTCCCTAGCACAAGATCTCTGTGATCAGGCAACTGCTCTCTGGAGTCATGGAAAATCCTCCATACTTAAATGTCTGTATGTTAAGACTGAAGGAACTATGACTGTGTACTATCATCTAATGTCTCTTCTCTCTTCTCTTCTCTTCTCTTCTCTTCTCTTCTCTTCTCTTCTCTTCTCTTCTCTTCTCTTCTCTTCTCTTCTCTTCTCTTCTCTTCTCTTCTCCTTTCCAGACGTTACTCCATCTCCTTCACTCTACAGGCTGATCTCTAAAGATGATGAAGATTTGGAAATGTGCCTTATCACAGATTACTCCCCTGAGAGGCTTACTCTTGGCTTCACTGATAAGCAGACAACTGCTCTTGTGGAGGTGGCAACATCTGAGAACAAACAGGAAGCAAGCTACCTGTCAACCCACTGGGCCAAGAAAGAGGAAATGCAGTGTAGTGCAAGTCACGAGGGCTTTGGAGAACTGGAGGGCGAGGATCCTGAAAGTGGTAATGATATTGTTGGATGTGTGTATGGAGCTAGATCTACTGTGGTCATTGTGCTATTAATATGAGCAGGACTTGTTCACATCTCACAACCCTGAAAAAAATGCTGAATTATGCTCCCACTCTCCAGAGGAATGTTGCCTTGTCGCTTCTGTTTTCTTTTGCTTTCCTCCTTGGTGGAAATATGATTACGGGTCAGTAGACTGGCACAGTCACAGCAGAGAGATCTTAAAATCATACCGTGTGTGTGTGTGTGTGTGTGTGTGTGCTATAAAGCTTGAAATTCCTTTTTCTGATGGGACACTAAAGTTTAATCGGATCATATTTTATGCTTGCTTAGAAAACAGCAGACATGAATGTTAATGGGAGGGTTTATTGGTCAGAAAATCTAATGCAGCCCTTCTTAGTAAAGATATCTTTATGAACTTCTGAAAAAGTACATTTCTCTTATTAATTAAATTTATTGTTGCTACCTGCAGGTGCCAGCACTGTCTGTGTTACAGGGATGGCTCCACACTTCAGGACAGGTATTTTATGAGTAAAGCTTGTCTTGATTAAAGAAAATATCTTCCCAAACTTTTACTGGTGTTCCCTGTTTGCAGAATTCCTGTTGGAGCAAAAAGCTTAGACTGAAAGTTTCCTAAAGGGCTGCACAGGCTTTAAATGTCAAAACTGGAAGTCATTGGGCTAATGTAGTCTTTCAGATGTGAGTTGGTAATTTTATGTGACTGCTATAGCCAGTGCCTGCATGCTCTTGCTAGGTCTAGCCAAACAGTTACTCCCATCACATAATGATTTAAGGCACTGATATGAATCAGCCTTACTGGATGCTTGTCTGCATTTCAGATTTCACAAAAGTTTAGTTTATTTTTGGGTGCACAGACACCTAATGAACCAAAATCTAAGCGGCTGATTTCTGCAGTGTGTGCTCAGAAGCAGGGTTGCACTAGAAATATGGTGCAGCTGAGCAAGCTTTGCTCCAGCTCATGGCTGTGGAAGATACCAGCTAGTTCTGGAGCCCAAGCAATTGCCGTTCCTGCTAATTCAAAGGTGCTGATCCTGCCTCTGTGCCTGCCCTGTTTGCAGAATAGCTGTGCGTTTGTAAACATGCAGCCTTGCTGAAAAGAAACCAGTCATCGAAATGTTTCTAAAGCACTACTTCAGAAAAATACTCATCAGTAAGTGGCTGGTTTGATCAGTCATTTCAGAGAAAGGTTTTCAAAGATAAACATAAAATGATTTTTTTGATGACAGGTCCCTGCTTCCCCAGTATAGATCAAAGTATTTACAAATGAAAATCACCTTTTAACTTAAGATTAATAGGAAATCCAAGTAGACTTTGTGTTCTTTGAATGAAATTTCACTTGTTTTCCCCCTACCTATCTTAAATTTTAGGGAGAGGAAGAAGGGACACCTCCATCATTCTGTGTTCATAATACCTTCTATTTAAAAAAGAGCTATATGGTTAGCAGACTTGCATATTGGATAATTAAGTGGTTATTGAATGAAAACCTAGCACTTGAAACACCAACTGGAAGAGACAAACATCTCTCAGGGAGCCAGTCCTGCTCATGGTCTCATTAGCTATCCTTCCAGCTGACTCAGTCACCCCAAAACAGAATAGCTTCATTAAGAAGTGCTTTTAAGTCTGTCTTGAAGGGAGATGTCTCAGTGCTCTTGTGACTTTCATTCTCTGTTACTTTTATAGATGAAAACCTGAACATGCTGTCTTTATCACAGCTGGGACTGAAAATAATTTTGATGAAAGGAATCACTTTTAATGTGCTGATGACAATGCTTATGTGGGAAAAAAAGTGAGTATGCATGAAGGGGGGTAAGGCCTCTGACAGAAAACATATGGATCAGTTCATTAGTTATTAAGATTTCTTCTCTCTTTCATAACTGTGTGTGCAGTCTAGCCATACACCTTGTGTCTACCAGCAGTAAAATCTCTCCACTCCTTTGGCCATATCATTGTCTTTGCTGAGCCCTCAAGTCTATTTGCTTTTCCTTACCCTCATGCAAATGCAACATTTTTCTTCTTTCTAGACATCTCTCCCTTCCATTTTTACATCCATCCCTTGTCTGGTCTGCATTCATACACCAGGTTCATCCCTTAACCAGTCTCCAGTTGGGAAAGTTTGATGCTTATTAACTTTAAGACCTCAGACCAAATATATTATTTTTGGCCCAGTGTCTCTTTCTTGTCTTTATATTGCCTAGACACTTTAGGTCTATGTTTGACTGCATCCCAAATAATGATTTAACATATCCTTATTTTTGTTACAGGAGTGAAAGTAACCAGATGGTGCAGTTCTGAAGTACCAAAAAAAAATCTGCTGAGTCTTTACTAGAACATTGTGCACAAGATGGAGCACAGGCATTCCTAAACAAAGGATATCACTTGCTGTTTCTGTTTATCAACGCCAGCCATTATAGCCTGAATTGCTTTATTTGCATTGTTATAAAGCTACTAAAAAATAAGCCTAAAAATTTTAGCATTGTGCTCCCCCAGATGCCTGATCCATTTAGCATGATAATGCCTTTTTTTGCGTGAAGTACAGTTTGATATAATTATAAATTGCCAAACATCATTATTACTTCTGTTAAAATGACACACAACTTCTGCTTGGGGCAATGCTGTTTGTTTAAAACTGCAAGCTAAATATCATTTGAATGGGAATTTTTCATATTTTGGTAGCTATCAGGTGTGGACATCTTAGGGGGCACCCCCACAGACACCATTTCAGTTGCAAATGAAACACTCTGAAAAGCAAAACGAGACGTGTTCAGTGTGCTGTGCACCATATCCTGCTACCTTTAGCTAGATGAAAGCAAGGTATCTTTTTTTTTTTCCTAGAAGATATGCTGCTACATGTCCCAGAAGTCCTGCATTTAGTGAAATTCTCACTTCATCATCACAGAACAAAATAGTTTTTTTTTTCGTCTTTTTAAAAGTCTACTTGACCGTAATATTTTCTGAATTCAAACCAGTTTACTTGGTTTTGTGTTTAGTAAAAATGCAGACTATCCGTGTTCTTTTTGTTTAATTCTAACAATCTTAGACTTCCTGATTTCTTTTTATAATCATTGCATAAAACTATATGGAACTATTTACCTGCCCATGGGTGCACTGCTTGGAAACAGCGCATACATGTAAAGTCTGCACACTTTTAATTCTTCAGTTGTACTGGCAACCACCCTGATGTCTTCGCATTCCTTTAGGCCTTTGGCTGCTATTAAACAATTCTTATCAAAAATAAGAAATTTGTTTGGTTTTTTTTTTATCTGTAGTTTTATCTGTAGGAACTTGTTTTACCTTCCAGATGAGCTTTAGGAGTGAGATTGGCCTTTGAAGTGAAAGAGGAAAGAGGTGTTAGGATCTCTTCAGCCTGACTTGACCACAAAGCACTGTTTGCCACCACTGGTTGGATCCACCATGGGCGGGTGGCAGGGGGAAATAGCTACAAAGTCCCTTTTCAGGACATCTTTACTAAGTCTGGGTGAGAACAGTGTGGCTGGCTCAGAGTGACTGGAACAGAGGAGAGCACCTCTCCTCCAAGAACGAGACTCTGCTATTTGAAGACAACTGTAAAATACGTCTTGCCCACAGCGAGAGGACTAGTAAGTGGTCGAGGTTCTTGAAGCCAGATGTCTACTGCTGTGGGGAACACAGGAGCCTGAAGTGTCCTGCCTCTAAATGTCCCCCACTTCCGAGTGTCACTGGAGAACAAGGTACCTGCTTTGCATTAATGACATGAACTAGCCTGTGCCTCCAGGTTCAGTCTGTCACTTGCAAGACTGGAAAGGAATTTTTTCTTCTTTTGTGACATTGATTTCTCTCTCTTCTTCTGAGGCACTAGAATTTCCTCCAGAACCTGCTTGAACATTGTTTGTACCTCAGTCCACTGCCCAAACTATGTGGCAGGGAAAACCTTGCCAGACTGCTGAGGGTGATTGCCCCTCATGGGGTCTTTCTCACCCTGCTGGATTCACAGCCATTGCAAAGAACTCTGCTTTAGGAAAGCCTCATGCTTGAAATGTGAAGTGCTGGAGTTTAAACCCACAGCCCTTAATCAGGGTTGACATATGGATAATGACCGTAACCAGGCAGGAAAGACCTTCCTGGTTGGTTTTCACTCAGGGTCTGGCCAGCCTTGGGTGGGAACCAATTAGGAGATCACCACCAGATGCCCTGCCTTCAGCTCTAACATCAGGTGTCCTGCCCTTAAATTTAGCAGTATAAAGGCTGGCTTTGCCTGTAATGAATGGGGGAGTTTACATTTGTGGTGAATACACTGTGTGGGATTTTCATTTCCTGGAAGGGTTCTCTGACTGTTCATTGTGGCCAGAATCATAGAATGTCTGGGCTGGAAGGGACCTCCAAAGGTCATCTAGTCTATCCCTGCTGCAATGAGTAGTGACATCCCAAACTACAGCAAGCTACTCAAAGCTTCATCTAGCCTGATCTTGAATGTCCCCAGGCAGAGCTCCCAGCAATGGCAGGACATCAATATGGCTGTGAGTAGAGGGAGAAATACATTCATAATAATGCCACTGTTTTATGGTTGTGCCTATACAATTGGAGTTGGACTGGTCACCTAGTTCGTAGGTTGGTTTGCTCCTGTCTTCACAGTGTCTTGCACTGTGAGTGAAGACACCAACCTTTTTATTCCTCCAGTGGTTGTCCACCTCAAATCCCTCATTTATGAGTTTGAATTGCAGGGAGGAATCTGGCTTGTGTGCTTTCTATTAATGATAATATCCTTATCATTGGGGTATGCAGTCAGCAAAAGAAAATGCTTTTAGCCAAAAGCCCTGGTGCTTCATGTGGAAGAAGGTTCCCCATGTGGAGACCACACTAGGATCCCTGCCACAAGATCTGACTCCAGAGTGCTGAGCAGCAACATAACAAATTCTCCCTGGTCTACTGCCACTGTGCTGCCACCTGACCATTTAGCAGGTGGCCTGTCAGAGGGTGACAGAGCTACTGACCCCATCTGCTATGGAACAACTTTAAATTTTCTGCATCTATTAGCCCCATTATTTCATAGTATGTTCAGGAGCTCATTCTCTGTCTCTCCATTGACACAGCAGCCAATCTCTTTTCTCTCCAGCTGTAGAAAGCCCACAGCTCTTTAAATGCAAGATTCCAGACAGCTCTTGAAGCTACATTTTGCTCAAGATTAGGTCTGCCATGCACAGGAGAACAACTTGATGAACCTGTCGAAACCATATCTGAATTACAAAGCAAGTCACTTCACCAATTTCCATCTGATTAACCTCATTCCAGGAACCTTTGGGGATATGGTAGAAAAGTTTCCATGCTTATTTACCTTTAGCAGCACTTCTGAAAATCAATATCTATCTTAATTTTTTTTGTGTTGCACTTCAAGACTGTTCCTAGGTGTATGGTCAAGGAGGAAGGACAGCTGCCTCTGTTTCCACATCTCACCTTTCCTCTTCCAGGTTAAGGACCCCAGTAATAAGATTTGCTGAGTGAGGAGATGAGTGTACACAAAAAGTTAAATGTTTTGACTAAAGTGACTCTTAGCAAGTGATCTGCAAAACACTGATTTCTAGGTCTAGTTCAAAGATACTTTCAGATATTAGGCTTTCAGCCTCCCACTACCACAATGTGTACACACACGCACACACACCCCATTGTGCTTTCTTGTTTATTTTGGGAAAGAAAAATCACAGTGCAAAGCAAAGGCAGGAAATAACATGGTAGGACAGGATGTGGAAGGGGAGTGGGGTGGTGGTGGAAGAGAATGCACCGCCAATTCCATCACACTACAATCAAGATCTGGGGCACCTTTTGATGCTCATCTACACCCTACTGCAGAAGCCACTTCCTCTGGAAAGTGGAGCTCAAAACTGGATGGGGGAACAGGGCTGGTGTGGCACATGGCAGGGGGGAGAAGTGTGTGGAATAAACCAGCAGACGATAGACCACAAGCCCAAGTCAAATGAGGTTAAGGCACCCCCCCTGCTTCCTGCCTTGGGTCTGCTCTTGGGTCTGTGGGAGTTGTTTTAGTTACAGCAGGAAGACTGAGCTATGTATAGCATAGGAAGGAGAAAGGAGGGGACAAACAGGCAGTAACTGCATGCAGAAAAATCCTTTCACTTCTCCTGACCCAAAATAGAAGGAAGATGGGACAGGCCAGAGAGTCTTTGCGCATCAGCAGGGAAGGAGATGTTGCCATGGTCCATCTCTACCACCCTGTCTCCTGTGCCAGCTACTGCCCCCTAACACCTACATATGGGTAAGAGATGAATTTGCATCTTTTCTAGGGGTTTTGTTGGAGAAAATACCCTACCTGATATTTGTCATCTCTCATGAAACACAGCCCTGCACACAAAACAGCCTCCTCTTGCTCTCTTCTACAGCTGAATAGGGACCTTAACACGGTCTTTATGAGGAGCAGAGCTTGAAGACATCTACAGACTTGCTGAAGCCTATTCAGATGTGGGAGTAGCTCCAATAGGACCTGAATTGTAGTGTGGGGTTTATGGCAACTAGACACTTTGCAAGCTGGTAAAAATCAGGAAAAAAACAGAAACCCCATGGTTCTTCCTTTTCCACAGGTTCCCATGCAGGTCTTAGAAGTGGCCACAGGAGGTTCCCATTCTTTAGCTCCCTCTAAAGCGAAACTGTGACGAGACCGAGTCCCGCAGACCCACAGGGAAGCACTCACAGCTTGCAGAGAGCATCAGCTGCTGTGGCAAAGAGGAGAGACTGGTGCTTCATTTACAATCCCCGCATGCCCTCCGCCTGCTCCCCATCAGTACAAAGCATCCCAGCTTAATCACAGAATCATAGAATTGGTTTGGTTGGAAAAGACCTTTAAGATCATTAAGTCCAACCATTAACCCGACTCTACCAAGTCCACTGCTAAACCATGTCTCTAAGCACCACATCTGCATGACTTAAATCCCTCCAGGAATGGGGACTCCAGAATTGCCCTGGGATGCCTGGGCCAGGCTGGACAACCCTTTCAGGGAAGAAATTTATCCTGATGTCAAACCTAAACCTCCCTTGGTGCAACTTGAAGCCATTTCCTCTTTTCCGGTTGCTTGTTCCTTGGCAGAAGAGACCACCCCCACCTCAGTACAACCTCCTTTCAAGGAGTTGTCAGGAGTGAGGGCTCCCCTGAGCCTCCTTTCCTCCAGGCTAAATAACTCTAGGTCCTTAAGCTGCTCCTAACCAGACTTGGGCTCTAGACCCTTCAACAGCTTTGCTGCCCTTCTCTGGCCATGCTCCAGCAACAAAAGGTCCTTCTTGGAGGGAGGTGCCCAAAAATGACCCCAGGATTTGAGGTGTGGCCTCCCCAGTGCTCAGTCCAGAGGAACAATCCCTGCCCTGATCCTGCTGGCCACAGAAATGCTGATCCAAGCCAGGATGCTGATGGCCACTTGGACACATACTGGCTCATGTGCAGCTGTCTGTCAACCAACACCCCCAGCTTCCTTTCTGCCATGCACTTTCCAGGCACTCT
>NW_008588801.1:13989-21850 GCF_000691845.1 Merops nubicus
CGGGGTTTGTTGTGCCTGAAGTGCAGGACCTGCCCTTGTTGAACCTCATCCCATTGGCCTTGATCCAGCTTGTCCAGGTCCCTCTGCAGAGCCTTCTCACCCTCAAGCAGATCAACACTTCTGCCCAACTTAGTGTTTTCTGCAAATTTACTGAAGGTACCCTCAATCCCCTCGCCCAGACCATTGATAAAGATGTTAATCAGAAGTGGCCCCAGTACTGAGCCCTGGGAACACCACTAGGTCCTGGGGCTGGAGGAGAGAGGTGCTGTCAAGAGCTGGCATGAATGCTCTACTCCTATCACAGACCCAGACAACATCCTTTGAGACAGCAAAAGTCCTGCTCCCTCACACCACATTCTTCAGAGTCTGTTAGGCAAGAGACTTTGGAGCTGCAGGTTTCGCCCTTTTTGGGTTTAATGGCTGCAGCACAGCTGCGAGTGGAAAAGGAAAAGGTGGTAAATAGGTGCCATAATCCAGTGCTGAAGCTGAAGCTATTGTACAGAAAATGCTGTTGTCAGAAGTTGATGTTCAAAAAGGAGACAGAGGAGTCTTGTAAAAAAATATACTTTATTCAAATAAAGGGAAAGTCTGTGGGCATATCCTGGTGGGGTCTCTCAGTTTTGCTGGGAGACCCAGCCCCCTTTTTATCCTAATCTCCCGGCCACAAATTTCCCTCCTCCTTTCCCCATTGGCTGAGGTACTCAGAGTGTACAGACTGCCCGGTATGCCTACTACATATCCCCTTGACATGGACCCCCGTTCACATCAGGCATCGTATGTCTCATTAACTTCATTTTATGCCTCCCCTGGGAGGAGAAGTTACTATGTATAAGCTAATTAAGCATGGGTACTAGTTCTTAAAGTTCAGAAGTTTAAGCTATCCAAACCTCTTGGGGTAGGTATCTGGTTTTGTTTAGTTTCATTCAAGTCCTCAGGTTCTTCTTGTTCTGTTCTTTTTGTATGTGAAGTGACCAGTCTATCACCCTGGAGCACTGGTAATAACACCTCTCCACTCCACTCCACAAACTTGTCCCTTATTGTCCATTATTGTGAAGACATAGTCCTCATGTTTGTTTCTATTCTATCAGCCTCAATGCAGGAGCTAGCTTGGGCTTGAGGCTAAAACAGACGAGGGCCCAAGCCATTGAATTTAAGTATTTCACAATGCTTTAGAGGGGGAATGATTTTCAATGAGGTTAAGTCTGAGGGGTGACCTGCTCCATGAACTCAGAATAGCTCAAGTGGAGCTCTGCCCAAGGCAGCCCCTGACAACACCCCTGTGTCTCACCAAAGTGAAGAAGAGCCAACTCTGTATTGCTGTATTGCTGCCAGGCTGGAGTGAGCCTTTAAGCCCAGCTGGGACGTCCAGCTGTGCCCCACATTACTTTGAGGGATAAGGGAGGGCCTGTGGGAAGATGGGTACACCTGGGGATATGCTGGAGGACACTCTTCTTCCTTCCATTTGTGACCACTAACCACTGCCTAACCTAAATTTTCCACAGTTTTGAAGCCCAGAGGCACGTTGGCAATATACTTTCCAAAAGATAAACGGACAGGCAGATTAGGGAGCAGCTCCTTCTGAGAGTCAATCTGAGCCATGCGGTGGCTGTTGCTGGGCTGATTAGAGAGTGGTGCCTTCCAAAAGCCAATGAGAGCCATGCAGGAGCTGTTGCTGGGCAGATTAGGGAGAGGCTCCCTAAATCTGTGCAACCATCCTTGGTAAAGGGTAAACCGTTGTTTTCATAGAATCATAGAATGTATTGGGCTGGAAGGGACTCCTAAAGGTCATCTTTTCTCTGTGTTTGACTAAAAACTCTCATGACGATGTGCCTGAAGTGAAAGCAAAACTGACTCTGCTTCTTTTAGGGTTTGGGAGGGGAAAAACCCCAAACTCTTCAAGAGACCAGAAGCTTCTCTACCCAAATATCTCTTCTGTTTGAACCACCCCAGCCTCACTGCCCCCCAGCCCAGGGGTTCTCTCAGTGTGGCTGATACTCCCCAACAGGCTCCAAAATGGGGGTGGGGCACTTCTCTCTCCACTGCCCTTGGACAGAAGTCGTGTTAGTGTATCACTTGAACCACATCATGGCATCAGTCCTGTAGCCTCACCCTTTGGGAACCTTGTCCCTTCTAACTCGTGTGGATGTCTTGTCTTCACCTGTGCTTGGGATAGAAATACACCCAAGAAACAACACTTGTGTGGGAGGGAATGCAACCACCTGGGGCTGGACAGGGGAAGTGTGTCCATATTCCCTTCTTTGGTTTCAACATGGAGGTGCTGGAGGGGGTCCAAAGAAGGGCAATGAGGCTGGTGAGAGGGCTGGAAAACATGCCTTATGAAGACTGGCTGAGGGAACTGGGGTTGTTTAGTCTGGAGGAGACTGAGAAGTTGACCTTATTGCTCTGTACAGTTACCTAAAAGATTGTAGTGAAGCTGGTGTTGGTCTCTTTTCCCAAATTACTGATGATAGGATGAGAGGAAATGGCCTCAAGTTGCACCAAGGGAGGTTTTGATTGGGTATTAGGAAGAATTTTTTTCAGTGGGAGAGTGGTTAGACACTGGAATGCACTGCCCAGGGAGGTGGTGGAGTCATCAGTCCTGGGGTGTGGGTGTGTGTGTTTAAAAAATAAGTAGATGCAGCACTTGAGGCTCTGGTCTAGTGGTTAGGGAAATGTTTGGATGAAGGTTGGACTTGATCATCCTGGAGGTCCTTTCCAACCATAGTGATTCTATGATTCTATGATTATGTGGAGTGATTCCCTTTTGAAGACCATGTCTATTAAGTGGTAGAGCTGAGCTGGTGTGTTCCATCTGCTGATTACAGGGGTTCCATCTGCTGATCATGCCTCCAGTGCCTCCTGAAGGAACCTTGTATTGTAGAAAAGACCTTCTCCACTTCTGAGCTCTGTTTCTGTGGCTAGGAGATGGGATTAACAGCATGATTGTGCTAGGACACAGTCTGGGAAGAAAACCTACCTGTCCTCCTACAGCCTCTGGTATCGTGATGTGTTAAAGTCACATCAGTTCTGCAGCAAACTGGGACCTGAGCGTGCATATTCCCCCAAGATTTCTCTACATTGCGATAAGAGGACTGGGCCCTTTTTCCATTGGTCATGGCCCATTTTTGTGACATCCCTGGGAATACTCATTTGCCTGTGTCCTGTCTCTTGACCAGCAGAGGAGCAAAGGCATGTGTGGGAATGGGTTCCACAGCCATGCCTCTTGCTTGTTCCTCTATATGCTAGCAACTGTT
Source organism: Merops nubicus (assembly GCF_000691845.1). Taxonomy (NCBI): domain Eukaryota; kingdom Metazoa; phylum Chordata; class Aves; order Coraciiformes; family Meropidae; genus Merops; species Merops nubicus. Next base: position 17,244 of record NW_008588801.1, read on the forward strand.
GCTTTTGTGGAGGTCCTCTGCATATTTGTAGCTACAGAGAACTGTGGAGGAATTTCTGAAGGACAATGGCCACGACTTTATCTTTTGGGAGGTGAACAATACAGGCAGTAGTGCCAAGGCGTACGTGACAGAACAAGTGTAGGTTGTTCCTGAGGCATCCTTGGAAGGCCTAGGATGGAGCATAAATGATACTATAGTAGCCTTTTGCAGAATTTTCACAAGATGATAAAAGAACAAGCGGGACAGAAGCTTGGCAGGGGCAATATGATTAATATTCATTTAATAATGAGCTTGGAGCACATGAATAATTGCTTATAACCAATCCTGATATGTGTGCTAAGCACGTGGACAGCTGAAACTATATATGCTGGGCTATTAGGGCAAATAAACAAAGAATGACCATTAATCGCATCGGTGTGAGTCGTTACTCAGGTTGAGCTGTTGTGACTCGTGTTCCCTACAACTGGCGCCCAAACAGGGACACAGGTCGGAGCTGTGCTTAAATGTGGATGCTCCATTACACTTAAATGCGGTACGCTTAAATGCGGAAAAATCTCCGAAAACCTCGTGAAAACGCGATAACAGGAGTGCAGCAGCGAGGCAGCAGAAGTGGGCACGACCGGGAACAAGTCAGAGCCTGGAGCGTTGCACTGCAGGGAAACTCTTCTTCAGGTAAGACCGCCATGCAGAGCGAAGAGGCAGTCCGGTTACTCACTGGTATTCTAAGAGAGGGGGAGAAGCGAGTACAAAGGACTTCGAAGCCCTTATTAAGTGGGCACGAAAAAAGGGTTGGTGTGCCGACACGACCTTGATATTTAACCTGGCCGAATGGTGTGAAGTCGAGGACTTAATGTGGGCAGCTACAATAGAGGGCGGAAAAGAAGGCAAAGAGGCGCGAGAGCTGGGTCCTGTGTGGCATGTCGTCATCAATACGCTGTGCAAAATGAAAGCGGAACGGGAAGTAGCTGCCGTGGCTGACGTGCGGAAACAGACTCTATAACTCAAAAGTTATAAAGTAGGTAAGTTTATTGTGTGCAGATGCATGGGGGATCGCTCCACCACAAACGTGCATCCCCGAATTGGCAAATCATTTCATATTTATACAGTAAAACACTACATATTTAATTGACGCTTATACATATTCATTATCTAACCCCACTTCATATTATAATTAGCTTATCAGTTCTTTGCGCTTGCGCAGATCCTTCTGGTAATTGTGGGCCGGGGTCTTTGATACGTGGGCGGTGGTCTTTGGGAGGAAGGCCGTATGTCTTCCTCACAATGTACTTTTTACCTTTCGTCTGGAATGTGGTGATTTGGCAAGCTTATAGTTTTGAGCCGGTTTTGGTCAGTTCTTGTCCTTGGTGAACATCTGCTCTTCCTCATTTGCTGTGTTTTTTACTGATAATTTGGTGAGAGATGTTACTTTGTGTTTCCTCACTATGTGTTATTCTTTGTTAATTTTCAATAGTTCCTTTCTCCCTGTTCTGCTGAAAGATGCAGAATGCTTGTGAATTCTGACTTTCATGACCATTTTCTCAGATAAGGGGTTGTTAGCTGTTTCGGATGGCAGATCAAAGAAGCATCTGCTTTTCTTCAAACACTTTTGCAGTGGTCAGCAAGGCAATGAATTCCTCAGTTCTTTGCTATTTTACACAAGTGGTTAGTTTTATAATTTTTTTTCTATTTTATGTTAGTTATTCTTCATCAATACAAAAATAGTTAGCTTTATAAGTTCTTTCTATTTTATGTTAGTTACCTTATATCATGGCCATGGGTGCCTTGCAAGGCGGAGTGGAATCTCCTGCCACCACGTCCGACAAGAAAAAGCAGGTACCGTTCTCTATTTTTTTCGGGATTGATCAGTTGCGCTCTGTTAAAGGGATGGCCGCGCCGCAAGCGAAAACAATTAAAGAGATAATAAGGCAGCTAGAAAGAAAGGCGGCAGTGGATGTTGTGGTGTCCGGTCAGACTGAAGTGAAGGCGGAAGCGAGCGCGGCGCCCGGTGCAGTGGGCGGGTCAGTCACAGTGACGGAGAAGGAGGCGGAGATGCAGGGCGGAGTTGTGCAGCACCCGTCATCGTGCCCTCCCCTGCCACCGCCCCTGTCACCTCCCCTGACACCGCCCCTGTCACCTCCCCTGCCCCCGCTACCCTGCCGCCTACCGCCCCCCCCACTGAGGACTGTGCTAGAGAGGGGGGGGAACGGCCGATTCCAAATGAAAGCGGCGGGTTCCCAGAACTGAGCAGCTTATGGGGGAAGTCCTCAGCAAGCTGGAGGACCTTACCGTGTCCCACCGTAAAGCAAACGAGCTAAAAGAGGCGTGCGCACCCCCTTCGGCAGACTGTACCACTATAGCACGACTGCCTTCGTTCGGTGGTGCTAGAGTTCCATCTACTGTCGATCCCCTGCAGCGCCGGTGGATGGGCGTAATAAGGGATGTTATTCTGGAAGGAGACTGGAAAGCAGTTGAATCAATAGCCTGTCCTGTTATTGTGCAAAATGGCAACAATGTCTGGAAGCTGCATGATTGGAAAATATTACAGCAGGCTAAACAGACTGTGTCAACATATGGTATTTGTTCAGAGCCTGCTCGCTCCGTCATCAAATATATTTTCTCCTGTGATGTCATGTGTCCCAGTGACTTCCAGAATCTTGCTTCTCTTTTGCTTACACCGTCTCAGTATTTTCTGTGGGAAAGAGAATGGAAGTAACTGGCTGCAATCGAGGCTGGACGTCCTCGACAGCCAAATGACCCTTATTATGGAATTACAGTTGAAATGTTAACTGGTTCAGGAACTTTTCCACCACAACACAGCAACTGCAATTTCCCACCTGGCTACATCAAATGAGTGCTGCACTTGTGCATCATGCATTGCTGAGTCTTCCTGACTCTAAGAAAAGTCCGCAATTTGCATCTATCTGATAAGGGGTGACTGAACCGTATGCACAATTTATTGATCATTATCAGCTGCGATAGCTGATAACCCTGAACTGACTAAGGAAATGCGGGAGCAGTTCCTGAGAACGTTTGCTTTTGAAAATGCCAATTCTTGCACCAGAACTCTGCTTGCAGGACTGCCTCAAGGGAGCCCTGTTGATGAAATGCTAATAAGGGCTGCCTGAGCAGAGTAACATCAGGATGCCTCTGTATTTGCAGCAGCTGTGGATGGTGCAATGAAAGAGCACACAATGATTATTGAAGCACCTTTGCAAGGGACAAGGTATCTTGCAGACTCTGGAACTTGTTGCAGTACTTTGGGCTTTTTCTAAATGGATTGAAGAGCCCTTAAATGTTGTCTTTGATTCCCTTTGTGTAGTGATTTGGTTTGACTTGTAATGATGCCACTGGGATTGTCCGTGTTTGCTCTCAGTGCAGCCATCATGGGCCAGGACTTGGGTTAGGGGTTAACTTGAAAGGCCTGAAGGCTCTCGAACTTTGGCAAATGGATGTTACTCATGTCCCAGAGTTTGGTCGTCTAAAATACATACATGTCACCGTAGATACCTATTCTAAATTTATCTGGGCCACTGCTCAGACTGGGGAAAGGGCTTTGCATGTATGGAAACACTTGACTGCATGCTTTGCAGTAATGGGGGTCCCAGAACAAATTAAAACTGATAATGGACCCCCCTATTGCAGTCAGAGTATAATGCAGTTTATGAACACCTGGGGAGTAAAGCACCTGAAAGGAATACCCAGTTCCCCAATGGGGCAAGCCATAACTGAGACATCACATAGAATCCTGAAGGATTACTTACAGAAACAAAAAGAAACAGAAACAATAGATGTTGTGAAACAATTGCATAAGGCGTTATTCACCTTGAACTATCTTTGTGTTACTGAGGGGGGTGAAGAGCCACCTGCTCTAAACCACCATGCCACAGTGAAAGCAGGGCGGCCTCAATCCCTACTGGGGTTGTTTGTTCGGTATAAAACCCCAAAAACAGTGTTGTGGGAGGGTCCGACTCCGGTATTATTTAATGGCCGAGGATATATGTGTGTTTCTACAGGTGAAGGGCTCTTGTGGGTGCCTAGTCGATTCACTCGTGCTGTGAGACGAGAAGACTCGGAGAGTCGACAGAATAGTGCTACTTCCTCGCTGTGAATGAATCCTGATATTCCTGCTATTCCTCTTGAAGAGGCTGAGGAGCTGGCGGTACTCTCTCCACGTCAGTGAGAAAGACTGTATAATGCTTTAAAGCACTGGCTAGGGAGACTGCCTCCAAGGGCTTGTGCTGCTCTTTTACTGCTTCCTGATGTGAATGCTTTTTCTCACGCACTAACCCACAGGCAATTTACCAAAGAGCAGAAGCAGCAGTTGCTTGGTACTTGTGTGCAGCACCAAGGCCAGTGTCGACCGAGGATTAAGCTGTGGTGCAGTGGATGTCAGAAGGTACAGTGGAGAGTTGTTCGGTGGGGTGACGGTGACCATAATTGGCTCTGTCCTGAGTGTAATTAGATCATTGCTCTTTTGACTCTCTATGCTTGGGTGGAAGAGTTTTTTGGCCCTGGGCCTGTCCCATTTGCACACCCGCGCTGCACCTCCCTTGTCGGGGGAGGGGGCAGGCTGGCGTAGCGCCCTGGGGGTCCTCTGGAATGGCCTG
>NW_008588802.1:0-267 GCF_000691845.1 Merops nubicus
CCCTGTGCGGCATCAACTGGCATTACCTGGGGAAAAAATTCTCTCCTTGGCTTATGTGCCAGGACTGGAGATCCCAGTGGTCACTAATTCCTCCTGGTTACCCACAAATCCCCCTCCCAGTGTCCCCACTACCTCCCAGTTTTCCCAAATCCCCTCCTAATGCTCCCCAGTATCTCCCAGTCTCCCCAAACACCTTCCTGGTCCCTTCCCAGTGTCCAGCAGTATTTCCCAGCCTCTTCCCATTCCCTCACAGTGCCCACCGGTACC
>NW_008588802.1:627-1231 GCF_000691845.1 Merops nubicus
ATATGAACACACAATCCCTACGGTTGTAAAGGACCTCCAGGATCAGCAAGTCAATCCTTCATTCCAGCATTTCCATAACTATTAGACCTTAGCCTCAAGCGCTCGTTTTCTGAACACCTCCAGGGAGGGTGACTCCACCACCTCCCTGGGCAGCCCCTTCCAGTGTCTACCCACCCTCTCCGGAAGAAATTCTTCCTATTATCCAACTGAAACCTCCCCTGGCACAGCTTGAGGCCATTTCCTCTCATCCTATCATCAGTCATTTAGGGGAAGACACCAACACTGCCCTCCCTACAGTCTCCTAGGTAGTTGTAGAGAGCAATGAGGTCCCCTCCCCGTCTCCTCTTCTCCAGACTAAACAACCCCAGCTCCCTCAGGCCTGTTTTCAAGCCACTCACCAGCCACTTCTGAATGTGAAACCTGTGCTGCAAACAAGGGAGCCACCCAAGGGAAGTCTCCCTGGAACAGAGGGCGGTGGCTGCGCTTCCGCTACGGCGAGCCTGGCAAATGGACTGCACTGGGCACTGAAATGCTGGGGTTTGAACCCCGAGCCCCTGAATTAAGGTTGACATAGGGGTGATTCCCACAGCCCTTCATAAAGAGG
>NW_008588802.1:1889-2099 GCF_000691845.1 Merops nubicus
TGTGTGGTGCCATGGTGCTGCTGAAAGAATTGAATCAGACAATGGGACACGTTTCTGAAATAACCTTATGGACTCCTGGGCAAAGAAAGATGGTGTTGAGGGGGTGTATCACGTCCTGTACTACCCACAAGCCTCTGGAAAGATTGAAAGGTACAATGGGCTGTTAAGGACTTTGTTGAGAGCGTTGGGCAAATGGAGGATGGCAGCACT
>NW_008588803.1:0-16529 GCF_000691845.1 Merops nubicus
AGGGCAGGTGGCTCTGCTGGAGTTACTCACCTGCAGTTTCTTCAGAGTCACAGTGAGAAGTTTGCCTTTGTTGGGAACAAATCCCCCCATCTCATGATATGGCCAAGCCAGGCAGGGTGACACAGGGCCCTATGTGGGGTCTGGAGGGCATTGAGAACCAGCTCAGAGGTGGTACCAGCCTCCAGATCTCTGAAGTTCAGGAGATCTGAATCCATCATCCTCACTGATTCAGGAAAGAAATGCCCTTGGTTGTTCTCAAATGCAGCAGCTGGGAAGGAGGATCATCCTCCCCTGAGGGCATTTCTTCACTCTTCCCTTCACAGGTCCCTTCAACCTAGCTGTGGATCATGCTCAAGGTCCACTTGACCCAAGAGTTGGGCTGAGGGAACTGGGGGGTGTTTAGTCTGGAAAAGAGGAGGCTGAGAGGTGACCTTATTGGTCTTTACAGCTCCCTAAAAGGAGGTTGGAGTGAGGCTGGTGTTGGTCTCTTCTCCCAAATTCCTGATGATAGGACAGGAGGAAATGGCCTCAAGTTGTGCCAGGGGAGGTTTCAGTTGGATATTATCTTCCCTGAGAGAGTGGTTGGGCACTGGCACAGGCTGCCCAGGAAGGTGGTGGAGTCACCATCCCTGGAGGGGTTCAAAAAATGAGTAGATGGAGCACTTGAGGCTGTGGTCTAGTGGTCAGGGAGATGTTGGGATGGAGGTTGGAGTTGATGGTCCTAGAGGTCCTTTCCAGCCCGAGTCATTCTATGATTCCAGGAGGTTCAGGGGCATATTCAATTCAAGTTGCAGAGGAGCAGCAGCAGCTTGGTTGCCATGTAAAGTCCTCATCCCTCTTAGAAGCTGGACCAGATTCTGACACGAGATCTTTTTTCCCTCCTTCAAGTTAAGCTTTGTTTTTATTCCCCATATTCTCATTATCTAAATAATCAACTGCTTTGAGCAACCTGGTCTAACAGAGAGTCTCCCTGCCCATGGGGCAGATTCAGGCTGGATGTGAGGAAGAAGTTCTTCCCCAGGAGAGTGGTGAGACCCTGGGATGGGTTGCCCAGGGAGGGGGTTGAGGCCCCATCCCTGGGGGTCTTTAAGGCCAGGCTGGAGGAGGCTCTGGGCAGCCTGATCTAGTGGGAGGTGTCCCTGCTCATGGCAGAGGGGTTGGAACTGGGGGATCCTTGTGGTCCCTTCCAACCCTGACAGATTCTGATCTGTTTTGGCAGAGGACTTTAGAGCCCTAATGGCTCCATGGTTGGACTTGATGATCTTGGAGGTCCCTTCCAACCTAAAGGATTCTATGATTCTATCTGTGAAGGTCCCTTCTAACCCAAACCATCCTGTGATGCAGCAGCAATCATGTATTATGAGCAGAAAACATCTCATTTGCTGAAGAAGAATCAAAGGCATTGTCATTTAGTTGTTTTGAGCTGCTTTGCTCTTGTTTTTAATCCAAAAGTCATGGTCACACAGAGTTGTTCAGCTTGACAGGGGTGAGAGACAGGGTCCTGTCCTGCAGCCCCATGCTGGAGCTGAGGACTGCTGCTGCTTTCACACCTTTATTCAGAGTCACAAGACAGGTTTTAGCTTGCAGTGCAAGGTTGGGACCTACCTCAGGGAGTCATAGCCTGTGGCCTTCAAGAGTAATGACAGGAGAGGGCTTGAGGTGCTGAATTCTTCTCATGCTGCCAGAAATACCTGGATGCCTTTTTATGACTTAGAAAACAGCATTACTAATTTAGGAGAGAATTTACAATAAAATCCATCCTGAAGCAGCACGGCCAAGGTCCTGAGGAGTTATAAATTACATTAAGACCTGGAATTATTGCAGTTCCAAAATAAAGCTGAGAGATGAACGTTTCTCCTTAGCTTTAAAAATCATTTTATTGTTCACATTAATTAAGCTTGCAAACCTGAGAGGGATGCTGTGCCTCTTTTTGAGGGAAACCAAACTCCTAAAACTTCCCCCAGGGGCCAACTGGGCAGGGGTGGGTGACACCAAAGGTGGCCAGAGGCAGAGCCAGCTCTTGGTGGTTGTTTTTCACAGGTTCTAAAGCCATGAAACCTCATCCCAATCACCTGCTCTGAACTCGTGCAGGAGCTGGAGGAATTCTCTGGGTTAATTAATTGTGAACAACTTTAATCGTGTTCATTAACGGCCCTAATGTTGTTAATTAATAACATAAACCTTTTTAGGAGCATGATTGTAGTTCTAAGTTGGTGTCTAGGAAATGGGAGGTCTCTTTGGAGGCTGGATGATGGATGGTCTTCTCCCCTGACAGCAAATGCATCTGGGCAAGACTGGCTTGTTGAACCTTAGTGACCAACAGAATGTGGTAGGATGGCAACATTTCTTCTGGAGACAGAGCTCAAACCAGCCTGGTTGGCAAAGACATGCAAACCCAGGGTGATTTGGGAACTAAGGGCTTTATTAGTTCATTCCCTTGGTCTACAGAGTAGGGTAGAAACTAAATGATGGGGTGTTTTGCAAACACCCTGATGCTAACATGGGTCATTGATAAGAAGGTGCTGTATGGATTCAGACCCAGTGTGAACTGTCCTTCATTTCTTCTAATCTCTGCATGGTTTCATTAGATGACACCACATCTCATCCCAGGGTCCTCCAAACAGTGTCCTTGGAGTCCAAATTCTGTGTTCAGCTGCATGTTTATAAGTCCATCTCAGGTATAACACAGTCATTTGAAAAATCAACTTGGTGCAGTCGGCTCAGGTTTAAGAGGGTCTAAAATTGTTCTCTCTGTGCAAAGCCAAAGAAGTCCCATCAAAATTATTGTGGAAAAAACATAGTTATCAAAGGTTTTTCCTCTGATCCATGAATTGCTTTCATCTTCTTGATTCAGTCAGCTCCTCACTTGAGAATGTGATCAGCTGGAGAAGACTTTTCTCTCTCAAAACAAATGCTGAAATCACCTTTGTGCTGCAGTGCTGGGCCAAGAGGCAACAAACAGATTTTACTAACACAGGACAGTGGGAGTTGACTGGAGCCCAAATTTTTGTTCCCATTAAATCAATCCTGACTTGAACCCTTGCTGGAAAAACAAGGCTGTATTTAGGGCTGGGTAACCCATATTTTGGTTCACAAAAGGTCTCTTTGCTCAGGAGCTTTGATTGGGGGGCAAGAATCTGGGCTTGAGGCTTTCTTTGAAAGTCATCCTCCTGTTGCTTCAAATAAAGCTACTTTGGGGTTTATTGTCTCCCCATGGAGAGCAAGGTGGAGGATTTAAAGAGTAATTCCTTGTCTCCTCAGCAGCAGAGTCGATTGCTCCATATTCTGTTTGAGGATACCCGTGAACAAGCGTTACAATGATTAAAGGTGGCAACGAGGTATTAAAAAGTATGTTTTCCTTAGATTTAAGGGAAAAGATCTAATTAATGATATTAAGCCCTTTTTAAAGTGTGAAATCTGTTTCTGCAGGTAGTGGAGCACGAGCCAAGGCGGGCAGGCAACTGACATTTGCTATGTAAATTATCTCCACGCAGTGCTAAATCAAGGAGTTTTTCTTCCACCGATGCTCCTTCCAGGTTGCTCCCTGTAATGACCTCAATTATCCACGTCTTCGTTGTGAAATTATGATTGCCTTTGGCGGGCCACAAATGACAGCAGAGGAAAAAAGATTTCCAGGATAAAACAGCACAACAAGTCCTACCTGCTCCCCATTAGCATGCAGAGCTTGCAGAGGTGCAGCGCGACTCCAGCTCGGAGCCTTCAGAAATAACACGGGAGCAGAGGGGGCTGAGGAGGATGTTTGACAATATCTTGACATTTCTAACAAGGAAAGGGATTAGTAAGACTTCACGTTCTCCAGTGCGTCGCCCTGGGACCTGCTGTGGCAAGAAGTTTAACCTGAGAACATCAGAATGGCTGTGCCAGGGTCACCAGAGGTCCACGGACCTCTCTGGGACTGAATAGCACTGCCCAGGAAGGGGGGAGAGGTGGGGCAGAGGGATCCTGCTCCTCCCTTCTCCTCAGGGGGGGATCCTTCACCCTCCTGAATGGGGAGAGAGGTTTGAAGATGGCACTGCCCTAATTCCCATGGCTTCCCATGACCAAGGGTGGGTTTGCAGGGCCAGTACTGAGCTTGAGTTTGGGCTGTGTTTGGTGCAGTACCTCGTAACAGATTACTCCTGGACCTCTGATCCATGGAATCATCAAATCATTGAGGTTGGAAAAGACCTTTAAGATCATCAAGTCCAGCCATTAACCTCACTCTGCCAAGTCCAATGCTAAACCATGTCCCTCAGCACCACATCTGCCTGTCTTTTGAACATGTCCAGGGATGGTGATTCAGCTACTGCCTTGGGTAGCCTGGGCCAGCACTTGACAACCCTCTTGGGGATGACATTTTTCCTGGGATGGTGATCAACTACTGCCTTGGGTAGCCTGGGCCAGCACTTGACAACCCTCTTGGGGATGACATTTTTCCTGATGTCCAACCTAAACCTCCCCTGGCACAACTTGAGGCCATTTCCTCTGGTCCTATCACTTGTTCTTTGGGAAAAGAGACTGATCCACACCTATCTACAACCTTTCAGGGAACTGAGGCACAGCTACCCCCCTTTCTTCTTCAGGGTGATGATTATGAAGTCTTTACCCCTGTCTGGAGTCAACTTTGATGGTTGATGCTATCAACAATGATAGGGTCCCATTCTTTGATAGGGTCCATCTGTCTCTGATGGCAGAGCAATTGGCAGGAACCTTTTATTTCCAGCTGGAAGAGACTTGAGGAGTTGCTTCAACTGAAACCCCAGAGAGGAGTAACATGACCTGATAAGTGAGATCAGATAGGGCTGGTAGTGGTTGAAACTCTTGGATTCAGAAAGCTGTTTTGCATGCATCACCCTAGAGAATTTCCAAATGAACATAAAATGACTTGATTTTAGGCCCCAGATTCCATTCCAGTCTGTGTGCTGCAAGTGAGCACTCTTTGAACATTGTCCATTTGTTCTGTTCAGTTTTACATGGGTGGTTTTACACCTTTTATCTCCAGAAGGGTTTTTTTTAAAAAAATAAAGTGAGCAGTGTTCAATACTTAATCTAGAGGCTGAACACAAAATCATTGTGGTGGCTTGAATCTGTACATACAACCCAGCTAGCATCGTTGTGTCTAAGCTCTATGACTGAAGTACAAGATTCTGAGTGTTTAGGAAGATGTTTGAAAATCCCAACCCTTGAATCCTCTTAGGGAATCTCCATTTCCTCCCCAATACACATGGTTGGGCAAGGACTTAACAATACAACAGCGACTGAAGCCACACAAAGTAATGCTGTGTTAGTAAAAAGGCTTTGAAATGTTAATAAGATGCCTCGAAATGAGAAATACTCCAAAAAAAAAAAAAGAGTGTGTTTGGGCTGTGGAAGTGGTCTGCACTAATTACCTCCTCTAACCTAAAAAAGTCATCTCTTGGCCTGGTGGGGCTCAGCCAAGAGCTGCAGCTATGTAAGGTGTTTCTTAATTAAACATGGATGGGTTTTTCATTAGTGTGCTGCTAAAATGTAAAACCAGAGCCTCTTTAGCTGTCTGTTGGAAGAGGGGCAAGGAGCCTTCAATTCTACTGCAAGAAAACACTCAAAAACTGTTGCTGAGGAGGAGGGTGGTGGGAGCCCAGCGTGAGCCCAGGAACTCAAGGCAGTGTGAGGAGCAGCAGAGGGAATTCAGGGAAACAGCAGTAAGATGAAAAAACAATTCTCTCCTAAGTGAATGGCCCTCCATTTCATTTCTCCTCAAGAAAAGATGTCCTCATTAGCCCTGCTCGGTGCTACAAATTATTGTAATTATCAGTTCTTTATCGTGTCAAGTGCACTCCAAATATTTTATTCAGAAAAAGGAGCTCCTCTGTTTTATGCAGAAAATAACTGTGTTGTTAGTCCCTGTGTGCTGTTGACGTGCTTCAGGCAGCTGGGTGGGGGTGGTGGGTGGGACATCACCCCTTGTGTGGGCTGTTGTCCCTCGTTCTGTATGGCTGTGTCTCTGCTCCTCTCCAGCAGGTAGGATCATAGGGTTGTAGCATCATTTTGGGTGGTAGAGACCTTTAAGGTCATTGAGTCCAACCATCCCCCAGCACTGCCAGGTCCCCACTGCCCCGTGTCCCTCATACCACATCTCCACAGCTTGGAAACCCCTCCAGGGGTGGGGACTCCACCACTGCCCTGGGCAGCCCTTTTGGGGAAAAAACTTTTCCTAATATTCAACTTGTACCTCCCCTGGCACAACTTGAGGCTGTTTCTGCTTGTCCCTTGGGAGCAGAGCCCGACCCCCCCCTGGCTCCAGGCTCCTGTCAGGAGCTGTGCAGAGGCAGAAGGTCTCCCCTGAGCCTCCTTTGCTCCAGGCTCAGCACCCCCAGCTCCCTCAGCTGCTCCTCACCACACTTGGCCTCTAGACCCTTCCCCAGCAGCTCTGTTGCCCTTCTCTGGCCACACTCCAGCCCCTCAAGGTTCTTCTTGGAGTGAGGGGCCCAAAACTGACCCCAGGATTTGAGGTGCAGCCTCCCCAGTGCCCAGTCCAGGGGGACAATCCCTGCCCTGCTCCTGCTGGCCACACCAGTGCTGATCCAAGCCAGGCTGCCTGAGAGGGATGTCATGTAGTGGTGTAAAATCCATTCCTGGCTTTGCCACCAACCTGCTCAGTGAGCTTGGGTGGGTCATGTTCTCCTTCCCTCCCCAATCTTCCTCAGTCTCCACAGCTGGATTTTAAAGTTTCAAGTGCAGAGACTGCTTGATGCTCTGACCATGTCAGGCCCTTTTCTCCTGTAGTACCTATGGGAGCCACCACAACCCAAATAACAGCAGCAGAATAGCAGTCAAACATTCCTATTTTTAATCAACCATCTATGAAAACTCTAGTTATGGGCTCTTTAAAGGAGCTTGTACCCTTTCTGAAACAGCAGTAGAAATATTAAGTGGGAGAATGGCCAACTGCTGGAGGACACAACCCAGGATCTTCTGTTGATCCTTGCAGTGAATACAATTGGTGGCACGTTCCATTAACATCTCACATAGGTGGAAGGAGCAGAGGGAAGGATGCAGAGCTGCCTGGGTGCTGCTGCACGAGCCAGTGCTGCATGAAATGGTCCCAGGCAGGTGCTGGGCTGAAGGAATCCATCCAAGCTTCCCAAGAAGTAGACTGAATATTTCAGTGAACTGATTTAACAGATTTGCTCAGAGATGTTAAAGCAATTTTTCAATTAGAGGGTGTGTGAAGAGGTGGAAAATGATGCTTGTAAGAGCATTACTGTGGGGTTTTTTATTATTATTTTTGTTCCTTGCATTTCCATAGTGCAAGCCCTGTGAAAGGAGTGCAAGATTTTCCCACCAAAGCCATTGACTTTGAAGTGAAAATCACATCCTCAGCTGCCAACTGACATGATAAAAACGAGTGTTTGGAGTCACTGAAAATCAGAGCTGCTTCAGGGGGATGGAGGAAGGTGCACGTAGCATTTAGATCCTCCCAAGACAGATGGAAGCCATGCACAGACCTTGTCCAGGTCACAGGGACAGAGATGAGAAGCAAGCAAAGCAGAATGAGGAGCAATTTTGCCAGCTATGGGGAGGGTTGACCTGACCCCATATGTCATTTCACAGTGTCAGCACTGCTTGGAGTGGTGTTTCCCAAAGCACGTGGCCTTGGGTGAGGCAGCATCAGTCTCTTTGATCCCTGTTTTGCTGCAGTTAATACCAGTAGACACAAAAGGAGGGACCTTGGGGCCAGGAGATGGTTGTTTCATTCCCCAGGCCAGGTTTTCTGAGCTGGCTGAAGAGATGTAGCCCCTCAGCGCTGTGAACATTCCCCTTTCCTCTCAATGGGCCATTACTTTGAAAGCCCAATTTTCAGCATTTATATGCAATACACTTTCAAAGCTTTCTTATTGCAGAACCTGAGAGTGAGAGCAAGCAAAACCCATCCTGTGAATGCAGCAGCTCTGACAATGGGGCCTGATTGCCTTGTTGCTGGCTCACTGCTGCTGAAAACGCTTCATCATCGTGGAGTCATGGGATGATTTGGGTTGGAAGGGACCTCTAAAGGCCATCAAGTCCAACCCTCATCATGGCTCAGTAGTGACACTCTCCACCCGTGGTGGTTTTGGTCTCCACAGTCTGTGTAGCCACACAGGACAGACTCTGCAGTGGCCAGAAGGAGATGATGGGGTGGGGTGGAGTGTACCTCAGGGAGATGTTGGTGTGGTTTGCAGCAAAAGTAAGGCCTGCTGCCTCAGGTTTTCCTTTTGTGTGGCACATGTAAGTCAAAATAACTGATTTTTCTTAATTTAAGGAAAATATGGCAAAGCTTGGCTAGCTCACTCTTGGCTAGAAGAATCTCTCTTATCTCAGGTGCAGCGTGTGGCTGCATTTGGTGAAGGAGTTTTGGTGCTTGATGACTTGTAATATTTCTGCAATTTATTTATAATTCAGTGACAACAGTCTTACCTTAATCCTCCTTCTCTGAGGAGAGAACCTGACTCATTCTTGTTCCCTATCAAAGGACCTCAGCAGGAGTCCTCTAGAGAAACAAACCCACATGGTCTCAAGCAGCAGAGCCTCCTTCTTTGAGGAGAGAACCTGACTCATTCTTGTCATTCTTGTGCCCTATCAAAGGACCTCAGCAGGAGTCCTCTAGAGAAACAAACCCACATGGTCTCAAGCAGCAGAGCCCTTTGCTTGTCCTCCTGCTGATGATTTCTTTGCAGATTTAACTGTTGCAGAGGACCCATCTTAGTGCCCTAATGCCACAACTGCCACAAGATGCCTCCAGAAAATGATGCAGCGAGTTTGATTGTGGCAGATTGGACTTTTATGTCTCCTGCTTGGCTTTATTTTTTTAACATAACTGACCCATCTCCTTGCCAAAATCCTTCGAAGTTCTTCCTGGCATGAGGAAGAAGGGGGAGAAGGGGGACAGCTGGTGTTTGTACTCTTTGGTGTCACTCCTGTCCTGTTGCCTGTTGCAGAGGTGGTTCGGCTGAGCCTGCCTGAGGAGCAGAAGGTCAGTGTGAGCACCATCACCGTGGGCCTCAGCACCGTCCTGACCTGCAGCATCCGCGGGGTGCTGCGACCTCCCATCATCTGGAAGCGCAACGGAGTGGTCCTCAACTTCCTCGACTTGGAGGACATCAATGTAAGCCCTCAGTTCCTCCTGTCCTTCTCTTTTTAGGGCGTTGACTGACTTCATCTAAGAGAGGGTAGTTCTAAAGGAACAAGTTTTTTTTTGTGGGGTCATTATGTGGTAGTTCTAAGAGAACAAGTTTTTTCGGTGGGGTTATTATGGACAACTGGAAGGTGGTACTTCATCTGCTAGTTCTAAGGGAACAAGGTTTTTTTGTGGGGTTATTATGTGGTAGTTCTAAGAGAACAAGTTTTTTTTGTGGGGTTATTATGGACAACTGGAAGGTGGTGTGATGTTTTGGGTTTATGTGTGTATGTCTCAGGAATAAAGGCAAAGAGGGGTACCTGGAATATGTTGTTATGAAATTAAAACTCAGTGCTGCAGGAAATCAGAAATTAAAGGTGCTGGTGGTTCATCACTTGTTGCTCATTCAGTTTGGTGCAAGTCATGGTGCATGGACAGCAGCTCTGGAGAACCAGGGGAATGCAGCTCTACAGACCATGAACTCCTCAGGGTCCTCTTCCTTAGGACAAAGAAACAGATCCATCAAGAGCACGAAACAATCCATTTATGCTTGGCAGTGAAACCTCTCCTCTATCTAAATCAAAGAGAACATTTTTATCTCTGTTCCTTCTGTTGCACTTGCCTTTCAGCCAATTCTTGTCTCTTATTCCTCAGCTACTGTTCCTGATGAATGGTGTGAAATGTGGGATTATTCTGCAGGGTGTGGCAAATACCCTCTCAGGAAGGAAGATGAATCTCTTTTAATTCACAGTGCTGGTCTGGTGTGTGAGTCATAGCTGGTAGTAAAGACAATACCTGAATAATGGTATAAACTTAGTCACTGATTTAATAACATTTAATTATGGATAGAGTGGAAAGTGGTGGAAAGATTCTGGAGGAGCAGAAAGACAAAAAATACAGTCTCTATTTCATCTCTCTTTGCATTAAAGCACACAGTAAATCAGGTTTGATTTTAATTACCCGACAGCAAGAGTTGATTTATATTTTTGTTCTTGTTAATTTGATAACCACCCCGTTCAGAGCTGTTACAGTCAATGCTGTAGCTCCCTAAATGGTTGTGTGTGCAGGATTGCTGAAATGTGAAAAAACTTTGGTTTACTCTTCTACATCACTACATGAAGATTACATCAGAGGGGACAGAATAGTCATTGCAACTCAGTGCCTGATTTGTTGACTTGACCTTAGGAGGAAAATTATTTTTAAGAATATTTTATCTTCTAAATTACATAGAGGTGATTGCTGTGTGCACAAACTCAGGAGCTGGAACCATCTCAATATTCTTTTCTTTCCATCAAAGCAAGGATCCCCCTTTGAAAGTGCATTTCTTGTCTGGAGCATGACCTCATGTTGATGGTCTTTAGAACAGATCCATTCCTTGGCACAGATTAAGCTTAGGAAAAGCTTAAAAAATTGCACACTCTGCTTGGTTTAATCAGAACTGGGCAAATTCAACAGCTTTTTGTGGGCAGAGTCTGGAAAGTTCTATTGTAGTAGATCTGAGACGTGGTTTTAGAGTCAGTTTTGTTGGGCTCAAGATGGAGCTGGGCTCAGAAGCAAGGTTCAGCTGTCCTAAAATCTCATTTCCACACACTCTGGAGGCTCAAGAGCGGTCTTAGAATTTTTTGGCCAGAAATAATGAAAATTCCAGGTATTTATCCCACCTTCATGAAATTTTAGTTAGCACATAAATCTTAAAAGATTAAAGTTCACGTGTGAACTGGGCACAAAATGCTAGTCCAGGAACTGGGGTAAAAGTGCATCCTTGAAGGGCAGATAGCACATAGCTCTGAGGCTTCATTTGCAGCTCCTCCTATTTTAAAGAGAATTTTGAGGGGTACATTTTCAGGCTGAATTGGCAGCTCCCCCCTGATTTAGCACTGGCCCAAGTGAATTTCTGCTGTACTTCTAAGTAATTCTCTTTCTCATTGGATATTAAATGTTAAGAGGAAGAGTTATGTCCTTGCACTGGTTCCTGAATGATTGAACACTCCCTAGGACAATACAGCAGGAAAAATATAATCACTTTTTGATCCCTTTGAACGAGTATATCACTGAGAAACTACATCAGAGGAGCACTCTGAGAACCTTACAAGGAGGAAAAACAGGATTTATGCCTCAGTTTTAATGTTTCACCTGTCAGTTTATGACCTCTGTCACCTTGTCATAGAACACTTGCTGCTAGTGCCCATCAACTGGTTTTTTACTCTGACAGGCACCTCCACACCTTCTTCATTTTTAATTAAATCACATTTTTTTTATCTTCTGTATGTATTGCTACTATCTGTACTCTGATCTGGTAACTTGAGGTGACAGAATTTGGGGATTTACCATCTTTTGTATTCCCTCTTCCACTATGGGCAACCTGTAGGACTCTTGAGCTCAGGAGAGGATATCAAGGATGGGCACCTGCATGTTCCAGGGAGAACTTCTGGTGGTCTCTCAGTACTGAAAGGGTGTCTATAGAAAGCTGGGGACAGGCTTTGTAACAGAGCCTGTTGCAACAGGACAAGGGGTGATGGTTTTAAACTAAAAAAAGGGAGATTTAGATGAGATAGAAGGAAGAAATTTTTTGTGCTGAGGGTGGTGATCCCCTGGCCCAGGCTGCCCAGAGAGGTGGTCGCTGCCCCATCCCTGGAACCATCCCAGGGGAGGTTGGACCAAGCTCTGAGCACCCTGCTCTAGCTGCAGATGTCCCTGCTCCCTGCAGGGGGGTTGGACTAGGTGACCTTTAAAGGTCCCTTCCAACCCAAAGCATTCTGTTTCTGTGCTGTCTGAAGCACTTGTTTGTAGCAGGCATGAAGGGATGGTCCTTCAGCTGCTCAATCCAGTCTTTTTATTTAGATCACAAGTTTTAAAAGTCCTGTACTCATGGGGTGTGAGCTTGTCTATGGGGTGGACACTTGTGTGGAGCAGGGAAGTGGCATCAAGACTGGCACTGAGGTCTTCATGGTGAAGATACGTGCAGCCATGGGTACAGAAACCCACATTAAACAATAATCTATTTTAAAGGCACTGACAGCAGGAAAGTTAAGGCAGTGTGATTCTTAATATACTTGAAGTCAGTTAATTAAATTACTTCAGTTTTCTTTGAGCACGCCTCAAGCAGAAACTCAATTGCATTTCTGCTTTTCACAATCAGGTTGGCAATTTGGCTAATTGGAAGTGCAACAGGAGATTAATTGTACCTTTTTAACTTGGAGAAAATCCTCCCTGCTCCTGGCACAATGGTAATCACATACAAAACTACAGGATTGGAAAAATCCTCGTATTATATTTCAATTAAACTCTTTCTCTTCTAAATGCTAATTCAGGTAATCAGATGAAAATAGAAGCTCGAGTCTGCAAAAACCAGAATCCTTCCAGCTAGGTGGGAGAGCAGCACTGCAAAGCACTTTGTGGCTTTTTTTCTCTCCAAATTCATGATAAATGTGGTGTGAGGAGGTTGACTCTGTCCCAGATTAATACTAGAAGTGGCAAAGACGGTCAACAGAAAGCTGGATAATCCTAAATCTGCCCAGAACTGAAAGGTTGAAGATTACTATAAAGCCTGGTTGTTTAAGGGCATTACTTAAATCTTTTTTATGGGATGACTTGATTGGCAACAAAATATTAATAATTTTTTCATTGCTTTCTTAATCAGAAGCTTTCATAAGCAACAGAGTAATAATTTGTCTTGTCCTGTCTGGGAAGAACTCTATTAATGAGTTGTCACACAGCTATTGCAAAAGAGCCATCTTCATGGTAGATGTAATTAAACAATTTTTCTTGTAAACATTTCAGATTGCTTTTAGCAGGAAAATATTATTTATCCATAAATTCCCCATCCATATTATTTATCCGTTACGAGTCCCTTTGCAACTCTACAGGGAAAAAAAAGTCCCATCAACTTTTCCTCCTGCAGAAAATAACCATAATGGAGCTGAAACTGATAAGATTGGGATGGCTATAAATTGATTTCTGATGACGAATCATAAAGTGGTTAAAACGTGTCATCTTTCAAAATAATATACTTTTGCCCCTTAGGAACAAGCAGTGTGTTTTCCCAAAGATGTGATTATGAGAGCATTCCTCAATTTGAAAATGTAATAAACTCCTCGTGGAGTCAAATGTCTTTATACAATGTTTATAGGATGTTGTTTCACATGATTGGACGTTATCTCCGGAGGAACGTGAGTCAATTTCTAAGCAAAAATTGATAAAGAAAAGTTATTCCTTCAGAAGTGTGGTAGAAACACCCCCAAACCAAAGGGAATGCTGCCATTAGACAACAAGTGGAATGCAGGTAGGTAGGAATGGGGTGAATTCTAGAGTGTAATGCAGGTAGCTATAACTGGAATCCCATCCAGGAGCAAAGACAAAGCTCCAGAGCCAAGTCCAAATAGTGGCAAACCCTCCAGGGAATTCAGGCAGGGGCAGTGGGAGTGCTTTGCAGCTCCTTTATGGCTTTTCTTTCTCCTCCTTTGATGAAAAATCAGTAATTTGCCTTAAAAAGCATGCTCCCAGGAGTTAGCAAAATGCAGCAGATTATCCCTTTGCTCTTTCACTTGTACCTATCAACCAGCTTATCCTGCACTAAGTACAAACAAAAGTGTCCAGTAAGATGTCCAAGTGCCATGTTCTCAAAGAAGTCTGGAGTGTTCCTGTCTGATGTTGTGCCTTGTATGTCAGGATGTCCTGCAGGCTGTAAAGCAGATGGGTGAAAGCTGTGATGAGACAAGTCCAAGGAGAAGCTCTTCAGCATGAGGATGTGGTCCCTGCTTCAGCAAAATGCTGAGCAGCAGCTGATGGGAGCACAGCAGTGTGTCCTCCTAAGGCTCACCCAGTTTCCCTGGTCTCCTCTGCCATTGCCTCCTGTCAGGGGAAGGAAACTCAGCTGGAGAGACCTCTGCTCTCACCTTCAGCCTTTCTTGCCTTTGATAAGGCTGTGTGGAGAGAGTCTGGGTTCTGCTGCTGGGCTTCCTGTCATCACCCAGGACTTCAGAGGCAGCTGAGATGCATAGGCTGAGCTCAGAGGTGTAAGTCCCTCCTTGGAGGAGAAGGACTGATTCTCTTCTCCAAACAGGTTTTCCTCCCCACCATCCAGATCCACGCCCACCTCCATCTCTACCCACCAAACCTCAGCCAGCCCCACCCTGCAGAGAGCGTGTGGGAGTAGCAGAAGTGAATCTGGGTGTGCAGAGACCACTTTCCAAGTCCTTGATGGCTCCAGTTCCACATCTACCTGTGCACCAGGGAAGATTCTCCTCCACGTGTATCTCGTGGCTCTTAAAAGAGCCATGCCCACCTGCCTGGAGACACTTCTCATTCATTTAACTGTGCATTTTCCATGTGTAATGCCTGAAACCCAAAGCAAAGGGCCAACCTTTAAAATGCAAGTCCTTTGGGTGAGGTTTCTCATGAGAACAGGCTCCACGAAGGTGAAGTATTCCTGTTGGTGGTGTTAATGTCATTTTGCTGTTAAATAATAAAGGGACCACGTGTGACTAACCCCACTTAACACCCTGCTAATAGAAATCAGGCCATTAAAATGATCAAACCCTCCTGGATGCTGCAGTAATCCAGTGATGGGAATAAATGACAGGAAGTTACATGTTTAGAGCCAAGGGGTATTTTGTTTCTTTTCAAATCAAAGTTTCAGAAATTGCCCAGTGCTTATAGTGTCTTTGGAACATTAATACTTACAGTATTTTCAGAATATATAAGGAAGAACTTGCATCCACTTGTGCCTTCACTGGAATAGCTCATTTTTTGAGTCACAGACCTAAGTGGTTATTGCAAATGCAGAAAAAACTTCATGGAGACAAGAGTTGTTCAGCTGGTCCTGAATAGACTTCAGCTTCCTCAACAGCCCATTTTTGTGGAGGAAGATCTTCCCCTGGGAGTGGAGGAAGATCTTCCCCTGGGGTGGAGGAAGATCTTCCCCTGGGGTGGTTTTGGTTTGCTTGCATTTTTTAGGGGTATGTAAGGCACATATTGTGAATTTTTTTGGAATGCTGAGATGGGAGGTGCAGCTCCTCTATAGGTGAATCACATGGCCTCAGGCTGGGGGTTAGAGCAGAGAAGGAGAACTGAATGCAGAGTGAATCTTCTCAAAATGAGCAAGAAGAAAGGAGAGTGTCTGTCTGATGGAAAGTATTGAAGGAACTAGAGTGACAGGCTTAAAAAAATGCATCAGAAAAGAATGGAGAATGAGATGAATTAGGACTCTGAAACCAGTTGTACTCTTGTACTTGCTCTGCCTGTTGGAACTGGTAATTGAATTACAGACCCAAATCCACAAATCCCAGTTATCTACCTCTGGCCTGTAGGCAGAAAGTTGTGAATATGTTCTTTATGAGTATCATTTCCTCCCAAGATTGGTACTTACCTGTTCAGTCATGGTCATTGCATTTCTCTGCAATGTCCAGTAGATCCAATTAATAGAAACATCTCCCTGAATCCCTGATATTCTTATTCCTCCCTTCCAGCAGCTCCAGCAGGGAGACCCACCATTGATTTTCCTCATTGTGTTGTCTCTGAGTTTCTCAGGATATAAAAGCCATCCTTTTTTATCTATATTATAATGGCACAACTACCTAAAAAGTTCATTTCTGTATCTTTAAGCCAAAAACTTTTTTGGCTCACCAGGACAGTGTTTTGTTGTGCTAAATTCTTTGAGCAGAAAAAGGAGGAGAGAGAAATTCATACCCCATCAAGCTGTGTTTGCAGTAGTTTTCTGGCATTTGCTTAAGGCTGAATTTTGCTCCATGTAAATGACTCAAGTGATAGCATGTGTAAAACCAAGAACAAATAATATTAATGAAGCATAAGTTCTCAGCTTGTCTCCAGAAATGAATTATTAAAAGCACCAAAGAAAGTGATTTAAGAGCCCATGACTAATTTAGTTTTTATTATTTTTATGTGAATCACTCATGAATCTCTTGTAAAAAAAATAAATAAATCAGAGGCATTTGATTAGTGAGGAGAAATCATTTTCAAAGTGATAGCCATTGTTGTAGATTTTGCATAATGATCATCTCATTAAATGCTTGGGTACATTTTGTTTTAAAATCTTGTAAATATTATCAGAGGGAGGTTTCTAAGACTCTGAGCACCAGACAAGCTTTTTTAACATGTGGTTCATACATTTCCAGTGCTCTGCTGTTTACTGTGAAGTCATGATGGGGTTTTTCTTCAGCTAGTGGAAAACCAGTGACACCAGTTAGCCCCAGTGCTGGGACTGGTTTTGTCAGTAGGCGCTGAAACCACTCCCAGCTTCCCAGGGCTTGGTGGAAAAGGCTGAAAGGGAAGGGTCTAGAAATGAAGCAAGTTGTTCTTATTTATTTTTATTAATATTATCATCATCATTGTTACTCAGAAATCCCAGCAACTGGTGGGATTCTCCTAAGGAAGA
>NW_008588803.1:16571-24229 GCF_000691845.1 Merops nubicus
AGGGCAGTATGATGAGGGGGTATTGGACGTGGACCTGATGGGGCATGTCCAGAGGAGAGCCACAAAAATGATCCCAGGGCTGGAGCAGCTCTGCTGTGAGGACAGGCTGAGGGAGTTTGAGTTGTTCAGTCTGGGGAAGAGAAGGCTCTGGGGGGACCTTCTTGTGGCCTTCCAGTACCTGAAAGAGGCTACAGGAAAGCAGGGGAGGGACTATTCACAAGGGTTTGTGGTGACAGGATGAGGGATAATGTCTTTAAGCTAGAAAAGGGCAGATTTAGGTCAGATGTTAGGAGAAAGTTCTTTAATATGAGGGTGACAGACCACTGGAGTAGGTTGTCCAGAGAGGTGGTGGAGGCTCCATCCCTGGAGACATTCAAGGTCAGGCTGGATGAGGCTCTGAGCAGCCTGACCTAGTTGGAGATGTCCAACTTGTATCAGGGGGGTTGGACTAGATGACCTGTAGAGGTCCCTTCCAACCCAAACCCTTCCATGATTCTATGATCTTTGGGACTCACCTCTAACATATACTAAGAGCATTCAATGCCTACCCTGGGGGAGGGTTGAAATCACTGCTTAGGTTTAAAATCACTGTAGTGGGAGAGATGGGTTTGTGTCACTGGGGCTTGTTCTTCTCTTCCTATTTATAGCAAGGAGTTGGGTTTTTTCAAGTAACTGGAAGTTATCCTAAAGAATAATAAGCCAGATGACTCTACTCTATGCTAATTCCTCTTCAAACTTCCTGGAAAATAAGAAACTTTGCCAACAATTTAAAGGGCTTTAAACATATTTCCATTCTGAGTTGGAACGACCCCAAGTTGTCTTAGAAAGCTTCATGGAAAAGTACCTGAAACAGGCAAAAAAAAAGCAGGTGGCTGGTGCCTGGCACCTTCCAGCATCACCCCAGGTTATTTTTTACATTACCAAGCTGTTATCAATCAAAAATGCAGCATTTGTTTAATCTTGAAAAGTTCAAAAGCAGCTCGGGAAGGGCAGAGAACTTTTTATTCAAAAAAAGGGAGAGAAAACAGGAGACAAAGTGCTGGAGGAGTCATTTTATCATCTGCCACCAGCTGACCTTATCAATTATGAGAAATCATGAGCAGAGCTGGCTGAATGATTCTTTTTACCAGAACACATAATGTTATTTTATAATGAAAGTCATAAAACAGGTGATGAAACCCCCACCCCATCCTTATCTGGCCACTTTGCTGCAAGGCTCATCAGTTGGTGGGGTTAGAATGGTTTCTGCCTCTATTTTCATCATTTCTGTTTCTTCCTCTTTACAAGAAAATTTACCTTCAGTGGCAAATGAGGAAGACTGTGTCTCAGAAGTTAATATTTTTGCCTTGCTCCTGGTTGCCTGTCCTTTTTCATGGGTTATTAGACAAAAAAATGGCTTTTCAGCTCACTGTTGAGCATTGGGGCTGCAACACCTGCTGAGATTCCTGGACAGCCTTAACATCTCTGCTTTAAATGTGGGATGGTGTTAGGGAGGGAATTATGTGACATCATTTTTATAGGTGCTTATGTTTCCCTCTTACTGCTTTCAAGCTTGTGGTGGGTTGGAAACTTGGCTTTGGAAGCAAAAATCACCTCAAAAGATGCTTCCTCTGCCTTTTTCCAGCATGGATTCTTCCCATTCCATCTTCCCAGCCCATCCTCTCCCCTGCCAGTTCTCCCAGCAAGCTCACACGTGCATGTTGGGATGGGAGGGATGGAGCTCAGCAACCAAGTCTCTAAAAATGTCCTGGGCTAAACAGTTTCTGAGAACTTTTGTTCCAAGAGCTCCCACTGACCTGATAGATGGTTTTGAGACCTTCTTGACCTGTGGTTCCTTCTCAGCCACTTCCCAGCAGCCCAACCCAGCAGCCACACTGTCAGTGTCCACTTACTGGTTACTCCAGTGGCCTGAGGTGTGCTGGAGCAGCTCCTAAGAGCTCCCAAAGAGAGAGCCAAGTTTGGCCAGGATGAGAGCAAGATGCAAAGCTAGAGGCTATTAAGGAATCAAAGACTCATCATTTCCTCATCATCTAGGGCTTGGGTTTTTACAGCACCTCCAGATATCCCCTGATAAAACACCCACAGAAAGTGCTTGTGCCTCTCTATAAAGTGTAACTGTGAAATCCTAACGTGCTAATTACAACCACAGGGAAGCACGAGGAGAGGGGTGAGCTGCAATAAACTCACAGGAAGAGTCATTTGTTGGGAGAATTCAGTTTTCTTCTGGCAGCCACAACAGGCTCAGTGTTGAACCTAAATGTCATAATCACTTTTTCCATCCCCAATCATCTCATAACTGGTCGTTCTTAACGCTGTGGTCTGATGTGGATTTACTGTGTGTGCTCAAGTTCTCATGCAGGGTGGATAATTTCCTCCTGTGCCTGCCAGAAATGAGACAGTGTTAACCTAAAACATCTTTGAGAACCTTCAGTTAAGAGCTGAAAGTCAGAAAATAGTTTTTTAAAAGTCACAAACCATGCTTTGACCAATATAAGCTTCTCTTTACAAGAAAAATACATTTGGAAAAGGAGAGAAGAATACTATAATCCTGCATCAGTTTGCTTTTGCAGGGGTCTTATATTAATACATTTGTATGCATTGGAAAAAACAGATTGTCCATAAAAAGACAATTACAGAGCAGAAACCAAGCATTCATAGTATTTATTTTTTTGAGCTATCTTAAAGGAGGCAACCTACTTAAAATGGAGGAGGTTTTATTGGCCTGTTTTTCCACAACTCCTTCTAAATCATTCCATAAAAGTAGCCATCCTGCTTTTATTGATCTAAACTCAATTTGAGTTGCTTTGGGATTAACTTTAAAAACTGTTATTAAGTCCCCTCCACTGCAGGCATTTTCTCTTATCTCATGCAAATATCATTTGAGCAGGGCTGATATCTTTTCTCTTTGCAGTTCCTCATGCATCTGTGCTTTCTGGCAGGGAAGATCGAGCTGACCAGAAAACAGGCAAATGCTTGAAATGGGGATTTTTTGAGTAGATATTGGTAATCATGTGTTGGGAAGTTTAACCAGCTTATCCCATCGTGTGGATGCCTGGCAGCCAGGGTGACAGTGATATCTGTCATGCTTCTGATGACAGGATTGTCTGTGGATTTACTCTTTGTTTGCACCTTGGGGCAGCACGTGCCTGTGGGGAGCTGATAGCACAGCCAGGGTGGTTCTGGTGTCCTCCCAGGTCAAGCTCTGTGCTTTGTTGTCCTGCCTGTAAACTCTGGATTTTCTGCTGCTCACTCTTAATCTGCCTTGTAGCACGTCTAAAAACAAGACAAGTTCCCAAACTTCCCTTCTCCCCCATCAATGCTGGCCTGCCACTGAGAGAAGGGGTGTGAAGATGTCTCTCTGGTGCCAGACAGACGTTATTGGAGAAGCTTCAAGAGCCAGCAGAGGCATTGCCAGATCAATCCCATACTGCAGGAGTTGGGCTACTTTGTACTTTCCTTGAAGGCCGCCAGCTGGCATTGCAAGTCAGCCTCAGAATCTCAGCTGCCTTCAAAAAAATGTTTGAAGTGTCATGGCTGGAGAGGAAGGCTTCAAACCACAAAGCAGCTGCACCCTGAAGAGGCAGGAAATGTGAGATATGAGGAGCCCCAAGTGGGTTTGGTTTAGAAAGCAGCACTTGCAATGATCAAACAACTCTTGCTCGTCGTTTCTGAGCTCCTAGCAGGGGGTGGGCAGTGGCAGCATGGCCAAGGATGACTCCATGTAGCATTGGATGGTTCTGTGTAGCACTGGTCCTGCCATGGGCACAGCAGGAGAGGGAGTGGTGTCAGCACCTCTGTCTGTGGACTCCCTTTCTCCAGCACAAAGAAAATGGACCCACCTTGTTAGATCCCTGGAATAGGTTGTCCAGACAGGTGGTGGAGGCCCCATCCCTGGGGACATTCAAGATCAGGCTGGATGAACTTTGATTAGCTTGATCTAGTTGCAGATGTCCCTGCTTATTGCAGAGGGGTTGGACTAGATGACCTTTGGAGGTCCCTTCCAGCCCAGACCTTCTCTGATTCCATGACCCACAAACAGCAGAACAATTTTGCATTCCTGTTGAATGCCATGGACCCTGGTAGGTTCAGTCAAGTTGTACCAGAAGATCCTGGCTGTGAGTTTTCACCTCCTGGCCTCACTGCAGTGCTGAGCTTCCATTTCACTGCTGGTGGCCGTGGTGGACAAGGGTGGCAGCAGGCACAGCTTTGTGTGGGGGCTTTCCCCACACCACCTGAGCTGCAGGCTGGCTTTCCACCCATCCTTGGGAAATTTGACACAAAGTCTTTGGGTTTTCACAAGGAAAACCACTTTTCAGCTCTCACCTCGTTGTAGTGGCTTATGCCACCAGGATTCTAAGCTGAATTTTACCTTCTGCAGGGAAATTCTGCAAAGAGTTTGGTTTAAGTGGCATCATAGAATGGTTTGGATTGGAAGGGACTCTTAGAGCTTGTCTAGTCCAACCCCCTTGCCTTGGCCAGGTTGCTCAGAGCCCTGTCCAGCCTTACCTGGAATGGTTCCAGGGATGGGGCATCAACCACCTCTCTGGGCAGCTTGGACCAGCATAACTCATGTTCTCCCCATCTATTAGGAAAAATTGAAGTGATGCAAGAGCAGGTCGAGGAGGATGAAGGGGGATAAAGAAAGATGCTTGTAAAGATCAAAACAAGTTTCTTTGAGAAAATGCTTTTTGCCTTCTCCCCTGTCTCCTGCCTGGGTTATTGTCTGAGATAAGTGACAAATAGTTTGAGTTTTCCCATCGAGTCTGAAGGTTACAGTGGATGGTCGAGGAAGATGAAGGGGGATAAAGAAAGTTGCTTGTAAAGCAGTTACAGATCAAAACAAGTTTCTTTGAGAAAATGCTTTTTGTCTTCTCCCCCATCTCCTGCCTGGGATATTGTCTGAGATAAGTGACAAATAGTTTGAGTTTTCCCCTCGAGTCTGAAGGTTACAGTGGATTTCCTCAGACCCAGCACAGGTACAGGAAACCTTCACCCCTCCAGAAGTTAGCACTTTATGCATCTGAGGTCAACGGGTAGATATTAAGCTCCCTCATAAATTAAACAGCTGGAGATTGCCATCTTTTTCTGTGCAAGGAGCACCTCGTTAGCAGCTCAACCCCCAGTCCCTGTGCTCAGAGGAGTTCCTTTACCTGCCTCTCAAATTGCTGCTCGTTTTCTCCCCACGTGTTGATTTATGCACTTGAAAACTTCCTGTTTCAAATTCAAGCTGTGTTCCCAAGCTGTGGTGCTATCAGAGACCACTAAACAGGTAGTCTCCCTTCCTGGGGTGAGGGTTTAAAATAGCCTTGCTAATTAATAAGGCACCTTTCCTGTCTTTTTGTTACCTACAGGATTTTGGAGAAGACGATTCCCTCTACATCACCAAGGTAACAACCATTCACATGGGCAATTACACCTGTCATGCCTACGGCTATGAAGAGCTGTATCAGACCCACATCCTGCAGGTGAATGGTTAGTAAATGGCACGTATGACAATCCACCTAAATGCTCCTGTAAGCAAAGTGGTGTGTTCCAATCCTGCTTCACAGAATCGTGGAAAGCCACAGACAGTGCCCCTGCACGGGGTTTGCTCGCCCGTGCTACCACACGAGGCACAAAAAGGAGGGTGCCAAGGGGGGGAGGTGTGATCCCCTGGCCTTCAGCAGGTGTCCTACCTGTAAAACAAGCTGTCAGTGGCATTTCTGTAGAGTTAAGAGCTGTGCTTCAAAGCATCTCTTAGTCTCATTACTACTTTCGTCAACAGGAGTGTTGCTTTAATAATTTCCTCTTCCAAAAAATGGTTTCTGTTACATGAAAGAGCCCAAAATACAGCACAATGTTTCCAAAATTAGCTAGCCACCTCCCAGCTACACAGCAGGTTATTACCTGGTCATAGGCAGCTCGTTTCTGTTGCATGAAAGAGCCCAAGATATTTAAATAAACACAGCACAGTGTTTCCAAAATTAGCTAGCCACCTCCCAGCTACACAGCAGGTTATTACCTGGTCATAGGCAGCTCAGGAGAATAGAATAGGAAGCTCCAGAATAGGAGGGGGTATAACCTGTTGCTCACTAGGGCTAGGTTTTGACATGCTTTGATATAAAAGTATTTAGTTTCACAATAAAATTCAGTAGCTTTATTGCAGGGGATATATTGTAAGGAAAATTAATGTTTAGGTCTTCCTGTAGATGGGTGCAGACCTCTACAAAGGAGAGCTTTCCACTGGTGAGAGCAGATGGCTCCAGACAGGTTAACAGAGGTAGGCTGGCAGAAAGGAACACTAAAAAAAGGGAGATTTATGCACTTTGAGGTGCCGTGGTGGACGTGGGGTTTAGGTTTGACTGCAGCTCAGTTCTTCTGGACCTGTGTAAATGCTCCCCACCCACAACGAGTACCTGGAGGAGAGCAGGAAGCATCCAGTTGATTTGAGTGAAAACTGACTTAATGTTTCTCCATAATAATTTGTCATCTTTTGAGCTCATAAACTGTGAAGGCTCAGCAGTGTGGGTAACTAGAGTGTGTGTGCTGCAGCTGGGGAA
This sequence comes from Merops nubicus, assembly GCF_000691845.1. Classification (NCBI taxonomy): domain Eukaryota; kingdom Metazoa; phylum Chordata; class Aves; order Coraciiformes; family Meropidae; genus Merops; species Merops nubicus. The sequence goes on from NW_008588803.1 coordinate 23,111, forward strand.
ATAGGTTTCCTTCCTCCAAGAGCTATTGGTTTGATGAATGGTGGTTGGAAGAAAAGCGAGCTAACAACTTAATCCCGTGGATATGATGTGATATATTATGAGGCCTGAATGGAGTTTAGTTGGCAGACAACAGCCTAGACTTTATCATGGCAGAGAATAGAAGGCCCAAGGGCTTTGAAACGAAACCCAGAGTGAGAGGAAGCTTGGCTGGAGTGTGGAGAGGGGGGAATTTGTTTCCTACTCGTGCCTGCCACTTAGATTTAACTTCTTGTTGAAAGATCCCTTCTTTTTTTTTCAATGAAGGTTTCATACCATGGCTGCCTGTGGTTTTTCTTACTAGTAGAACAACCCTGTTATACAAAAAATAACACCACTATCCATGTTGGCTTTTTAATGTTCCTGTATAGTCATTAAATACTGCAAAAAATCCCATGCATTCTGGTATCTACCCAGACTTGCTAGAAAACACTGCAGGGTCCAGAATTCTTTGTCATACAGCATCTGATAGTCCCATGTGAGCCATCAGACTTTTCAAAGCTGGGGTTTGTAGTTGTTGAGGTGGCTGGCTGGCTGCCCACATCACTAAATTCTCTCCTTTCCTGCCCCTGTGGTGGCTTCCTCCAGCAACTGGTGTTGGGGCAACATCCCAGATGACAGGACAACGTTGCTTCCCTTCACCTGCATGATGGGGTTCCCAAGGCAGAAAAATCCCTCTGGTTTTGGTAATTTAAAGGACAAAGAGAGGAATTTCTCTTGACAGGAGTAGAGGGAAGAAGCTGAGCCAAGCAGAGTCAGGTGGAGATGCTGAGAATCTAAGTATAGTTGATGGGCTCTGTTCAGTGCTGGGGATTGTCTCTGTCTGTATCAAACTAAAAACTCCATCTTCAACGTGGGAGGGTTTTTGTTGCTTTTCTCTGTTGGACTAAAACAGTAAGAGAATGTGACAGAACCAAGCCAGCCAGAACTTGGGTGTATTCTCCTCCAGGGAGGGACTGATATACTTCAACATCAAAAACAGAGGGGGGTTTATTCCATGGAAATCATCAGAATATTTTCTTTTTTTCTTCATTCTAATAGAGAAAACTCCCAAGTTTCTTTATTAGGAAAGAGCAGGGAAAG
>NW_008588803.1:24260-53313 GCF_000691845.1 Merops nubicus
AAAAGTAAAAGGTTTATTCCCAACCCTTCCCATGCTCACCGTGTCTGTAGAGGCAGATCCCAACTTTTTGACTTCACTGAGGTTAATTCAGTATTTTCAAAGCAGCAGTAACTCTTCCAGAGCCCTTTGATCCTTTTTGTACCTTCTGGGCTTTGGTGTTCAGTTCCCACTGAGACCCAGCAGCCCAGCTTACAAAATATTTTCCTTCTCTTGCCTTTTCCTCCTGTAAAGAATCTATAGTTATAGGCACACCCTTTATATGCTTTTATCCAACATATTATATTGTCTTTATTCTATTCTGTTCTATTTCATTTTATCCTCTGTTTCTCCTGCTTTCTCCCTTTTCTCTCCTTAGAACATAACACTGGCTTGTACCAGCTCCTTGATGAGGTGATACAGAAAAATTAGGAGGTATAAGCTTAAATAGAAAGTTTGGAGCTCAGTTTTGGCAAAATTAAGTTTGTGGAATTCTGAGCTCTAGTTGAATGTGTTACAGACTAATCACATTTATCAGAAGTTTACCCATAGAAAGCCTTGTTTTCATCCTGATACATCAGCACAGAGGACACAGGCAGGTCCAGATGCTCATTTGATGAGAATCCTCTTGGGCAGAAAACACAGAGACCACCAGATGAACACCCCAAACCACTGGCTCACATCTGGACAAGAAGCAGAAGGCACCCATGTGGAATGCAGCCTACACGTGGCAATTGAGGTGCTGGGTTTGGGCTGAGCTCATCAACCTGAGGATTCACAGCAGGGAGAAAATTGAAGTCTGTGTGTTTGTACAGCTGGCCCTGGGTGTCTGTGGAGGAAAGGAACACACTGAAAGGCAGCACAAAGTGTTAGAGTGAAGAATTCATCTTGAGTGCTGGTATCTTTGCTCAGGAGAAGCCAAGAACAGCAGGAAAATTATGTTCTCTCCTACGTATGGATATTGCTTGGGAAATGTGTACAGCATGCACTAACTGTAGGGAGCAAAAGCAATTTATCATGTTCAAGAGGGGAAAAAGAGTTGCTGAGGATAAAGAATCTCATAAAATTGTAATCAACTATGAAAATTGATAGTTTGCAAATCAAGAGACTGCTGAGTGTAGGGCATCATTTTCCTTGGTCCTTGCACTCTGGAAAACATCAGCATAAATCAGAATATTGCATTCCTTGAAAACAGTTTTTAAAAGCCATTGGATTCTCAGCCCAATTACAAGGGCCCAATAGGACACAATCCCCAGCAACAGAGAGAGGTTTTGAACGTGGATGTTTTGTTCCTGTGGCTTTTCAAGAGAAAAGGTGCAAGGCTGCAAACCGCCTTCAAATCAGAGAGGGAAAGATTAAAACATCTCAAGGAAATGATTAATCTGTTCATTAGCACTAAGCCCTGGAGTATATAGGTCCTGTAGCAGCCACATCTGTCTTTGGGGCTTGACTCCACCATCTGTGCTCATCATGTGCTTTATCACCAGAGCTCTTTTATTGGGATGAATGGGTCTGCTCATCAGGAAGGTGCTGCTCAGTATGCAGTAGGAGGCAATCTACCCAATCTCAGACTTGTTTCAATGCCTTTTTATTTTTTCTCCCCCCTCCTTTGCTTAAGATAATAGCATTTTTATATTGCCCTTGGCTGCAGACACAGTAATGGTTAGCAATGAGATATATTCACCAGGGGAAATAATAGCAAAAGATAATCCATACATTCCAAAGTGTGGAGCTGAAATCTTTGCATGTTTAAAGTAAAATGTGCTTACTTGGAATGTATTAATTTGTAGCGAGGACAATAAAAGTGCATTCTGCAGTTTGCTGCTACCACAAGGCAGTTGCCTGCAATAATTTACCTGTGTGATGAATTATGTAAGACAAGGGAGAAGAAATAAAAAGCTTAAAGATGGAAAGAGCAGGAAAATTATAAGAGAGCTTGAATTGGAGGTGCAGCCCGTATTTTTGTAGGTGAAACCAGGCAGTTTCCTTATTAATCACTCTTGAAAAAAAACACCTTGCTATAATTTCAGGTTAAGCTAATTTTCATCCAGAACATTGTTTCAGTGTCTAGGACCCCTGAGCTACCTTCTGCAGAATAAATCTCTTGTGTTTTCAGCTCTGCAGGTAAAATATGTGGATTATTCCCATGCAATGTGGTGTGAGGCAAAAAGAACTGGGAGGTGCAGCTAAACTCTGAGTGGGGAAGGAGCACCCTGTTTGTAGGGAGCATGGTCATTGTGGCAGTGCTGACACCAGGGCCCAGATGAAGAGCAAAGCCTGAAGGAAACCATTATAAAATCATATCAAGCCACACTGGTTTTGAGAACATTGGCTGGATGATGTCTGGGGTGGGCTCTCTCTCCTTTAGTAGCTGGTGGCTGAGAAAAAGCACTCAGCTTGGAGTAAATTTGCTCCATTTTGGCCATTTGGGATGTGTTAGAGAAGGGCTTGAGCCTGGCTGGGGGATCTCCACCTCATGTGGAACTAGGGAGGCAAACCCACAGGCAGAGAGGGTCAGCATTGCTTGTGGCTTGGAGGAGGTTGTGCCATCTGGAGAATTAGGAAAGTATCTGAGGATTTTGGAGTGCTGGAGTGTGTCCAAAGAAGGACAACGAAGCTGGGGAAGGGTCTAGAGCCCAAGTGTGGGGAGGAGCAGCTGAGGGAGCTGGGGGTGCTGAGCCTGGAGCAAAGGAGGCTCAGGGGAGACCTTCTGGCTCTGCACAGCTCCTGACAGGAGCCTGGAGCCAGGGGGGGGTTGGTCTCAGCTCCCAAGTGGCAAGTGATAGAAAAGGAAATGACCTCAAGTTGCACCAGGAGGAGGTTTAGATTGCACCTGAGGAACAATTTCTTCCCCAAAAGTGTTGTCCAGGCTGCCCAGGGCAGTGGTGGAGTCCCCACCCCTGGAGGGGTTTCCAAGCTGTGGAGATGTGGTGTGAGGGACACGGGGCAGTGGGGACCTGGCAGTGCTGGGGGATGGTTGGACTGGATGATCTCCTACACATTTGTGAGAGACACACCACCTAAGTCACGTTGGCTTTCAATGGACCTCAGATCCTAAATCATTTTATTCTAAAAGCATTACTAGTAGGAAGCAAATCATAGGTGAGACAGGCATTGAGTGCAGGACCTTCATAAAATTCTGTCAAAGTGGACAAAAATTACTATCTTTATCCTGTCGTGCCTGGAGACTCTTACTGAGAGAAATTCAAATTAATTTTCTGAGGTGCAGACAGAACAAGATGCTCCTGACTGCCAACCTTACTCCCCTGAACTGCCTGGGCACTGTCTCTTCAATAAATGCAGGGATGGGGCTGAGAGCAGATCCCTTCCTCTGCTCACCTTCTGCTTGATCTGGCACCTCCCGAAGTCAGGAGGAGCTGCAACCCTGGCAGTAATGGGAGGAAGAGAAGATAAAAAGCTAGTAAAAGGCTTTATTTAGAATCCAAAACCTCAATTTAATCAAGCAAACCTTGTCTGTTTGGTAACCTCCTGGTTAAAAAGCTCTGAGGTGGTGTTTTACTCACTGCCCTGCATCTTACAACACATTTTCTTTCCATCTCCAGTGAAGGAAATATAGAAGACAGAGATGTAACCCCACATGTCCACTGCAGAGTTGGAGTTTAAAGCCATTCCCTTGCTCTACATCCCCATTTTTTTTTCTCTTTCTCCATTTGCCCCTAGGCAGTTCCTCTCAGATTACACTTGAACAATCTCTGGCTTTTATAGCTATAAAAAACAAGTAGACTTGAGGGCTTTCTGTCGTGGCTGATTTCCTTCCAAGCTGATGACTCAGCTCAGGTTAATACTTGGCAGCTGGTAGGTAAGACAGAAGTAAAATACATCTCTCTCTGGTAAGGGCAATAAAAAAATACAACTAGAAAGATGAAAAGTGTATGCTAGTGAATATAATTATTTAAACTACCCCGTATGGATATAAGGACACAAAGCAAGCTGCACACACAGATTTCATTTTTTTTTCTAAAGCAACTGATAAGAAAATTTAATTTTTCCAGTCCTGGAACCTAATGACACACTGTATAAAAGCACAGCAGTGGGTTAAGTACCTTAAGCCAGTGATTTCCAGTAGAAGTTTGTTATTAACTTGTTCAGGCTTTCTTAAAGAAAAAAAAAAAAAGGCAAAAAACTCCACAGATTTTCCTCAGTCCTCCACTAGTCCCAGCAGAGATTGTTGATTTTCCTTGAGGAAGAAGCTGAGCCCCCATGTCACATCCAAATTTGAATCTGACCATGGTTTGACAAACCTTTAGACCTATCAGCAGTTCCATTAGGAGTCTCAAAATCTCCTAATCTAGTAGAAAAGTTGACCATTCAGTGATGAAACACAGCAGTCCATGGCCACCCTTCAAATGCCATCAGCCAGGATATGGCACGTCCAAATTTGCTTTCATGATGTCCCTTGAGGTGACAGGAAGGAGAGTCCCATGGATGGTTTTTGATATTGGAGTACTGCAAATTCTCTGGAAGGTTTGTGAGTTAAACTGTAAAGAAAGAGTTAATGGATGAAATTAAGCCTTGTTGATTTGAGCAATGAAGGCAACATGATTGAAAATCAATGAACTTGTTGGAAATTGGAATATAATTAGTAGTTCTGCCTGTTGAGCGTATTAAATGGTTCAGAGGGGCCTTCCTGAAACAAGGTAAGTCACAGTTTGAAAACCTCTCAGAAAATAAAAGACAAGTAATTTATGAACACTCCATTTGTTCAGAATAACAGGTAGTGATGTACAGGCTGTTTCCTGATGGATATTTAATGAGTGTTGCATAATATGCTACTTGTAACAGGCAAAACCTCTTAATTCCTTCCTTGCTTGGTTCAGGGAAGGTTTGGGGTTTGTACTTTAGTTTTTAAATATGTGAGAGTCATAGAATGTTTGGGTTGGGAGGGACCTCCAAAGGTCATCTAGTCCAACTCCCCTGCTACAAGTAGGGACATCTCCAGCTAGGTGAGGCTGCTCAGAGCCTCATCCAGCCTGACCTTGAATGTCTCCAGGGATGCTGCCTATGGCTGCACCTCTCTGGGCAACCTATTCCAGGGATCTATCAACCTCATACTGAAGAACTTTTTCCTGATGTCTAACCTAAATCTGCCCTTTTCTAGCTTAAAGCCATTACCCCTCATTCTGTCACTACAAACCCTTGTGAATAGTCCCTCCCCTGCTTTCTTGTACTTACTGGAGGGTCCCTATAAGGTCCCCCTAGAGCCTCCTCTTCTCCAGGTTGAACAACCCCAACTCCCTCAGCCTGTCCTCTGATCATTTTTGTGGCGTTCTGGCCACACCCCAACAGCTCCACCTCCTCCTTGTGAGCACCCACCTTAGGTTTCACTCAAACTTCAATTCAATCAGTCCCTTAATGACCGAGAACAAGGACACTCTCAATACAAAACCAGCCCTTGAGGCGACTCCCCGGCAGCCATTTATCCATTCCCTCTTCGCTAGGATGATTTTCCCTCCAAAACCTTGAGCTGTTAGAAACCCCTCTCCCCTTTAACTTGCTCCCAGCTTCTCAAACCTCCCCCACGGGAGCTGTGGAGGCCCCGGGGGGCTGAGGGGTGGGTGGGTGACTCCTGGTCTCCCGCAGTGCCGCCGGTGATCCGCGTCTACCCGGAGACGCAGGCCCAGGAGCCGGGCGTGTCGGCCAGCCTGAGGTGCCACGCCGAGGGCATCCCCAACCCACACATCACCTGGCTGAAGAACGGCCTGGACCTCCTGCCCAGGGTCTCCAAACAGCTGGCTCTGCTCGGTAAGGGGGGGGTTTGGGGTCGTTGAAGCTCGGTAGGGTGGGGATTAAGGGGGATTAGTCGGAGCGTTAAAGTCGAAGCGCTGGCGCGAAGCTGAGGGTGTTGGAAATCGTGTTATGGGATCCCTGGTCTTTCTTTTGATCTCTTTCTCCTGTGGATTCCTGGGGAAATAGGGTATTGATGGCCACAAGGAGTCACAGCTTGTGCCTGGTTCTCTCCTGCCTCACCTCCTGTGTTCAACACCCAGAAGGGAAATGCCTTAAATGAGGTGTTCAGCTCTAAGCAGTGGGCTGGAGACAGGTCAGCAGAGCATCGGGCTGCTGTGCTTCATCTCTCCCCTTAAAACCCTCTTTGAAATCAGGCTCTGGGCTCCTGCTGGTCCCTTCATCAGCCTGTCCCTGGAACAGGCTCCCCAGGGAAGTGGTTGAGTCACCAGCCCGGGGTGTATTTAAGCACCATCTAGATGGGTGCTCAGGGATATGGTGTGGAAGTGGCCTGGCAGAGTTAGATGATGGTTGGACTCGGTGATCTTAAAGGTCCTTTCCAACCATAGTGATTCTGTGAGATGAGGGTACACCAGGCACAAGGAAAGGCAAAAATATTTATTTCCAGTTTTCTGTGTAAAAATATTTCATACCTCCCAATGCCCCCCATTGTCTGGCTGGGGTAAATTGCAGCCCTCAAACTGTGCTGGCAACACAGATACCCCTGCGTGGCTGGCTTTGATATCTCAAAATCTTCCAGAGGTTGTAGGCAACAGTCCCACCACCCAGAAAGCAAAACAATAAGAGGAACTGCAGAAAGACCCCTCCCAAACCCCAGGTTTTCATGATCTGATGAAAACCAGTTTGCCAAATTGAAGTTATTTTCTCTTCACTAGAGCCAAAGCACCGTTTTTAACAAGAAGGAAGAAATGAAATGCAATTTATTGTTTCTTCTGGGGCTTGTTCTGTGTTGGTTTCTGGCGCAGAGCGTGTCTGTGCTAAAGGAAAGAAGCAAAACATCAGTTCTCATGAGAATCCCCCAAATACCTCTAGTTACGTGTGGGGACACGTTGCAGCCACCCCCATCGAGGCATCTCCAGGAGGCTGCAGCTCCAGAAGGCAATTAAGGGCAGCAGAAATCAATGAGCAGCAGTGAGGAACACTTCATGGGTGTCTTTCTTACAGCAAATGGAAGTGAGCTTCATATCAGTAGCGTTCGGTATGAAGACACTGGTGCCTACACCTGCATTGCTAAAAATGAGGTGGGAGTGGACGAGGACATATCTTCACTTTTCGTAGAAGATTCGGCAAGGAAGACCCGTAAGCTTCATTTTCCATGTGGTTTTTATTTCTTTAAAGAGTATTTAAATGTAATGGTATACGTTGAGTTCGTTGCATGTGGTATGTTGGACTCTTGCTTGTACATAGTGACAGTTTTTTCTGCACTGTGATCAGAGGATTGTTTACTGCTTTGGGAAGGAATCAACTGGGGAAGGTAAAATCTCATCCAGGTCCATGTGCCAGCAGTATCCTGGGTGTGGCAGGGGTAACATCTTTGCTGAAGGAACGAATTGGCAGTAGTTTTAGGTATCAGAGAGCCCAAAATCTAATATTTTGTCAAATTACACGCAGTTTCAGAAAATAAATTTCATTGATTTCTGCACAAGATTTTTTCTATTCAAGCCAGTTACGAGTCAAAGTCCTCAAATATTTAGATGCTTGAAAAATGCTGTAATTGAATTATTTATTTCACCTACATTTGTATCACTAGCTAGCAAAACAGATTTCCCTCATTGTGACATTATCTTCCACTCCAAAGACAAATATTCTCCCAGCCACTCTTAGCTGCATGGCTCCCTTAGGATGCAGCAGCATTATCTTGACCACGCTGTCCCCAAAACACAATTAACGAAGGAGGTGATTAGTTGCCCCAGTGGAAGAGCTCCCAGAGGCCTGATCCTTCCTGATTCTGCTGTTTTAACTACACTGGGTTTATGGTGATGCACAAAGGCTAGGTGCAAATGGGATTTTTGCTGCTTTTCTGGATCTTAATGTAGAGTAAGAATTGAAAACAAAGTTAGCCATAAATATGTGCTCTCCTGGCAATTCATTGGAAAATATATTCTATTCCTCATTAAATGGATTTATGTACTCTTGTTAACATCGGTCCTTTTCCCTTGAATACTTGAGCAAGGGAAATTGCAGTAGGTTGAGAAATAATTGGATGTATCTTAAACAGAAATTCAAATGCAGATGTACTTTCAAAGCAGATCTGAATCCTAAAAGAGAACATAGTTGGATGAAATTCCAAGAAGGAAGGCAGCAAAGCGTGTAGCTGCTGTGTAACTAACTACCAGGCTCAGGATTCTGATTGTTCCTGTGCAAAAAAATCACAGCCTGTCCCCTGCCTCCAATTGCACTTGAAGGTAACATCTCTTTCCTAAGACTCTGGTCGTTGCACAGGCTAAATTTGGCTTCGTTTCAGGGAGGTTTTCTCCCACATCCAAGTTTCAGAATTGTCTCTAGAAGGAGCAAATGTATTTTAGAACTCTCTTTCCTGATATTCTATTGGAGTGAATGTTGCAAGGTTTTCACCAGTTCAACAGTTCATGTAATCATGAGTGCTAATTCAGTTACTTGCTACAATGAAAATCTTGACTTTGTTTTGTTTTGTTTTGTTTTTTCTTTTCCTGGTTATTTTCTGGCTTTCCCAATTTTCTGATGCTGCAGTTGCAAACATACTGTGGCGAGAGGAAGGTACTGCAGTAAAGTTCTTTTGTTGTAGTGATAATGTGCTTGTCTGCTTTAATAATTCCATGATGGGCCATTCTCCACTGACTTGCCACTAACTCAATCAACTTTCACAGTTACCAGATTAAGTACAGACCAGACATTTAAAAGCTAAACTATTCAAAGAAGAGATGTCACCCTTATCAATCGTACCCGTAACTTCCTCCATTTCCCCACTGTGAAATAATAGATGAACATAAAGCATAAAAATGTGAATTTTATATAAACTGCCACCCCTGTGAGTAGCCTGCAGTTCTCAAGCTGCATTAACAATTGCACAAGTATCAGAAATGCTCCCAAATTACCATAATTGAGCAAGTAAGATGTAAATTCAGTACACTGCAGTTTTTAAGCAAGCAATTCAAGCTCTTCCTCCTCAGTATCGTGTATTGATGTTTACTAGATGAGCAACAAAAATTGTGTTCTTGACTGTTAGGCAGGAAAAATAAAAGCACAACAGGTTTTGCTTCCCTCAGTCCTTTAAATCGATGCAGAGTAAAGGTTGCCCCATTTCTCTTTGTTTTAATTGGCAGCTAAGTTCTTTAGTTTGATCAAATTTATAGTACGCCCTGCACAAGGTCAACATCTGTGTGTCTTGGAAGCCAAATTAGGGAAAAAAACAACATCCTAAGGAGCTAATTGACTCGAAGATATTATGGAGGCACTTGAAATGAAAATTGATTGGATTTTGGGCGCCCTTGTGCTGTCATAATTTCTGAAATGCACAGTGAGGAGCATCATGGCAAAGGCAGAGGAGGTCTCGAGCTGCTCACCCATCAGCCTCTGTGGGTGTGGTGCCCAGTTGTATGGGTGAGGAGCCTCCTGGCTTGGGGTTCTTGGGGGCTCTGAGCAGAGCAGCCACACCCTGAGAACGTTCTTGGGTTTGCTCTCCAGGCATAAGCCAGCTCTTAGGTCTGCCAGCTGCACATGAGGAAGCTGGGACCTTGCTGTCCTTCCAGCCTTGTGGGGAAGGTCTCTGTGCACTTAAAAACTGCCCTCAACTGCATCCCCCTGCCCCTGCAAGGACCCCTCCATCCCGTTGTTCCTCTAGGAAGGGCTCCATGCTCACTCTGCCTTTGGAAGGTGCCAGGACCCTTTCATAAGCAGTGCCTCCAGCTATGCAAAACCACAGTCATGCTCCATGCCCTTGGCTTGGAGCTTGCTGGATTGTTGTGGCTTGGCCCAAAGGATTTTTAGGGGCAGAAGGAAAGGGCCAGCCCTTAGTGAGCAAACACCCAGAGCTGTCCTGGTGTCGGCTGCAGACACGTACACCAAACAAATGCAGCTGGCTGGAGGACACAAGACGTGGCAGAGCTGCCCAGAAGAGCTCTCCAGAGCTCATTCCCAAATACCACCTGCAGGGGCTTGGTGCACAGCAATGCAGAGTGTGTCTTCAGTGCTGATGTTGCTGTAAATGGCATGCTGGGCACTGGAAATTGCTATTTCCCTTCTGCTTGGAAGGAAAATCTCTAGTGCACCCATCAGTCCAGCATCACCAGTGTGATGCTACATGGTTGTTGAGAAACTCCAACCTTTATGCTCCTTTTTAAAGTAGCTGGATAACCCTACCAGATGTAGAAGTACAGTAATATTTAAAGAGCAAACACAAAGTTGGTTGCAGAAAGTCTTCTTATAATTCTGCTAAACAATATGGACTTACTGATAATCAACCTGGCACATTTTAAATAAAAGCACGGGCACTGTAGAGGGAAAACATGGGCAGTAAAAGCAGGTTTAGTATTGATGTTCCTCAACAATTCAATATCTTTAGAGCAGGTTTATTCCCCAGCTTGTGTTGTTCTGTAGTATTTGATCAGCACATTCATGCGAGGCAAAGAATCCATCAAACATACTTTAGCATGTGAAGCCTTGGCACAGAGAAAGCTGGAAGAGAGGAATGATAGTTTTGTGTTTACCTTTAAACGTGTTCTTTCAATTTCATTCAAATGAAAACTGATGTGTAAGAAGCAATATTAAGAAATGGATTGGTAGACAACCCCCTTTAAAATGATCACATCCTCACACCCCCAAGGTCTGTCATAACCATTGGGAAGATGCCCAGACAGAATATCAGGCACAACAAACTTTTGCTGCAAGTCTAAATGTCCAGACAAGCAGTTGGTCATTTTAAAAGTTGCTCTATCAGTCTGTCCTCCAAACCTTTCACAGACCATGCACAAGTGAATCCCCCAGAAATGAGTGCACATAGCACGGCCAGCCAGCTAACCGTGGGACTGGAAGCACGTGTAATACTCACTCAGGGTACAAACTGGGGTTTAATTTTGTACAGAGAAAACCATGAGCAGCCCAAATGTAAGGCAGAGATTTGTTTTCGTGCTGTTGTTCATTTCTGCAGTGTTGCTTTCTTTATACCTGGATGAAGGGAGCACGTTGTGCCAGCAGGCAGTCATCAATTAGAGCAATGTATGCCCTTAAAAAGCTGAAAGTCTTTTTATTACCAAATAAAAGTTCCAAAATACTTCCAAGTGTTTAGATTAAATTGAGGGAAATTATTCAACTATCAGATCAGAGTATTCCACGGTGACAAATTTGCCCTTTGATCTCCAAGGAGGGGAAATACAAATGTACACTCAGATGGAAACTCTGTTCCTTAAATAAAGAAAACTCTTCTTGTCCTCGGGTGTCCTCCTGATGTTTTTAGGAAATAGAGATGTTGGAGTCAAGTTCATCTGGAATGGTTCAGATGAGAATTGTTATGTTTAGGAGACCCTCCTCGTTCTTAATGGACATTTTGTTACATTAATATTTTGTTATACAGCTGAGGTATGTTTGCTTTTTATAAAGCCTTTAATTTTTGAACTACTTGTGTCATCCAACCTGAGATGTCTTCAGTTAAAAAGGGGAAACAAAGAAAACCCTGCTCATTAGCCCCCCAAATCCCAATCTAGTATAAATAACACGACTGAGCAGAATTCTCCATTGCCCACCTCTGCACTGAATAACTCCCCAGACCGAGGGGTATAATTAAGAGCAGAGAATGTTTGACCAATGTCCACGAGGTTATTAAGAGATGTACCCCAGCCAAGGCTTGGCAAATACTCTATAAGTCACAGTAAAACACCTAGTTTGTCTAGTAAAGAACCTGCTTTGTCTGAAAAGCAGTGTGAGGGGAACTCTGAAAAAGAATCTTCCTTTAAACATGGAAACTTTGTTTTAAGAGAGAGTTTCTGAATGCTGTTGGTGATTTGTGTCACGTTTTAGCCAGTCAGCAGAGTCACTAACTCGAAACCTACTGGGCTAAAATTATATTAGCAAAGTGTTTTTGTGAAGTATTTAATGAAGGCCTTAGTTCTGAGGCACACTGTTGCAATAGGATCATCAGACAAAATCACGCTGCTATCGTGCATGAAAGTAGTAATAAGCATCTTCACAGTGGTCATAATTTGTTGCCTGCCTGTTTCCACTTTTTAGGATTAAAATCATGAAAATATGTGCACTCATTTCAGCCAGGGTCAAATTCTGCTCTCTGATGTCTTCACTCAAATCCCACTGAAGCAAGTGGGAGTTGTGTGCGTGCTGCGAGCGCAGATTTTGGTCCAGAGCACCCAAATGAAGTGTTTTAACAGTCTACTCAGAAAAAAAATATGAGCCTTTAGTCCACAGAGATAACTTAGTTCTCGTTGGAAGTTCAGTAGCTTCTTCCTACATGCATGATCCCTCACTGTGGCATCACATTTAAGGATCACAGCTCCTGTACCCACCTGATGCCCTAACTGGGGTATTTCTGTGGCATGGTTTAGAGAGACTCAACAATGAACTTTGTCAGTACAGCAAACACCACATGCTGAGATGATGTACTCTCAAGCCACAATATTTGGCACAAAAAAAAAAGAGGGGTTAGCACCAAAAAAAAACCCTTCTGGCTTTGCTTAAATACTAAGTACAAAATTGTCCAAAACTGCATTTGCCCAAATTCTAGATGTTTACAGTGAGGTTTTCCTGTGATGACTTGGACCTTTATCCTGCAAAGGCTTAAGAGATGTGAGAAACTCTGTAGATGTGAGCAGTGTTTGGAGCTGCCACCACAGGAGCAGCCGAGGGGGTTGTCACACTCAACGTTGTTCAGAGCTGTAGAACCAGGACCTTTTTTTTCCTTCATGGGTAAAATGTAATTAATTAGAGATTACAAATGATCCCATCACCATCTCGTTGGCAGATAAGTGCATTATCAACACGGCTGGGGGTGACAGTGGTCATTGCAAACACTTCTTGGTGGTGGTATGAAGAGAGATTAAATGCTGCTTGGATCTTTCTCACTAGAGAGCTGGAAAAGATCCTGACCAGTTTTTAAAGCTGCTCGTCACTGCAATTGCATGGAGCTGAAAAACAACTAAATTATCCGTGGTTCAAAGCATTTCTGCCTGACAGAAATGACAAAATATCATCTCCCAACAGCCAAGCAATGACAGCCAGCCAGTTTTCCAAATCTCCTGGAATGCCCCAGTTGGATAAATGAGTGCTGTTGCGATGCTGAATTACTCCACATTTGTGAATTACAGTTTGCAAGATTTCAAAAATGTATTTGTTTTGGTGGCTGTAGTTAATTCCTCCAAATAGTTGGAGAAAATAGAGAAATGTGTCTATTTTCTTTCCTGGAACAGATCCTGAGGACTTCCATTTGGCATCACAGCTACAAGAAGTCAAGTTACCTGTAGCAAGACAACCTTCAGATTAATTATAGCTAAAAATTCTCTCTCAGTTCTCAAATTAATAGCCAGCTATTCTTAATGAACTCACAGAAAAAAAAGAAAGTCATCATCTGGGGGAGTTAATGCAACACAGGGGGTTCTGGTGATCAAGTCCCACTTTGGTACCTCTGCCTGAGACCTGAGGATAGTAATTTGTGTACAGCCACTGCCACCAAGGCAATGCATTTTTGGATGTGTCTGTACCTCCTCACTCCTTGAAGCCCTCGTTGTGACATGAGATTTGATTTTGTGAATGCACCGACTGCATCCAAACAGCCAACTTTTATGTGAGGCAGATTTTGTGTGTTGGGGGAGGAGGGAGAGCTCTTAAAAAAAAAAAAGTCCTAACAGCTCTGGATGCATCTGAAAATAAATAAATCAATAAATCCTGCTCCTTTTGCTTTATCCCCCTTCAAGGCCTGAGTGTTGGGAATATGTTCTATGTCTTTTCTGATGATGGGATCACAGTCCTTCAGCCAAACGAATGTGAAATCCGGAGACACATCAGGCCTGAAGAGAGGATTTTCACGAGTTATGTAAGTCCTAAACCCAGCAGCTACAGCCAGCAGCTGGGGAACCTTCTCTTAATCTCCTCAAAGGTTGTTATTGCTGAAGGACCTGCTTGACACGGTGATGTGGGCGCTTGGTGAGCTTCGTGTGGCATCCCTGAGGTATAACATCTTCTCCTCTTGAAGATGAAGGGAACCAGAGAAGTTCTAAGGCTGACATGGAGGATTAGTGGCACGCTGCAGGGAATTTGAGTAGTTATGTCAAAGTGCAGGCAAAGACTTTGACTTCTCCTGGGTGAACTGTTTACTCATCCGTGCCCAAAAGTGGTGACTGGGCTGGAGGGGGAGCACAAAAGTCACTAGCAGAGAGGGACACGCATCACTCCCTGGTGCTAACTGGCCCAGGTAAAGCAGTAACCTTCAGAAATAGTTTCCCTGGCTAAACACAGCAGGGAGACAAGTAGGAACACAGGGAAGATGGTTGTGGAAGCCCAGGAGATGGTCCTCTGCATCTTCTGCCACTGAACCAGAGACCCGCAGCATCCTTGTTTGCTGTCTGGTGTTTTCTCTCAGCACTGAGTTTACCTTACCCTGGCTTTAGGAAATGACAAGGAAATCTTTTTCCAGTGTCAGTGGACAACAAGCACTGGCTGGTAAGTGGTGGAGCTCAACGTGACAAGTGGGATAAGAGGTGCCTGGCAGCCCTGTGAGGCCAAGGCTTTCAGTGAGCTGTGTTATGTGCTCCTGCCTGGTCACATACTCCATGGATATGCTCATGAAATGATCCATTCTCATAAAACACAGTTGCTGAAATCCAGAAGTGCTTTTTTTTTTAAGTGACTCCTTTCTTTAGTTTGTTTTTTAAAGGGGAAGCTGAAAATGTGGCTCCCTTCTCAGCCTTGCTTTTGGTGTTGGGAGGAATAAAAGGAGACAATCACTATCATGAGCCCTGCAGGCTGGGTCAGGCTCTGCTGACATGGGTCAAGACTTTCTTGTGAGTCTGTACTCAGAGGTTTGTTAAAATTCAACAAATTCATGTTTGATATTGAGGTTTTTCCCACTGGATTTTAATATACTTAACAGAAGTCCAGACTGATGCTCCCCATAGGATTGGTCCTTAGCATGGGCTTAGTGTTATTTAGCCACACTTAAGCTGTTGCTACTCAAAGGCAGAAATCTTGTGTTTCTTTTCCAAAGAGCTGTAAATATTGAAGAGGTGGTTCTGGAGAAAGAGCTTGAAAAGAACAAAGGGGGGAGGGCACTTAAGGAAATAAAAGGGATTTTTAACATCATTACATGGCTGCCTTTCAGAGACACCTCTGAGGGCTTCCTACAGTTATCACAGAGCCCTTTCCCTTGGTATAGGGAGGACTGACCTTTTTTTCCCCTCTCTTTTAGCATCCTGAGTGTTTGCCACATAGACAGTGAGGGTTTCCACAGCAAAGGTTTCTGCATTTGCTGTTGGAGGACACGAGAGCAGACAGAGCAGCTGAGTGCTGCAGCAGAAAGGCTGGTGACCTCTCCCTGCTCCCCTTGCTCTGGGTGGATGCTGTGTTGTGACAGCTGAGGATGAGGAGGGCAGTTTGGAGGCTGTGTGAACATCTCCTGGAAGCCCAAGGCTGGGCTTTTGTAGCATCTCCTAGCTTGCAGTATTGCAAGTCCTCAGCCTGGCTGGAGGGGCAGAAAGGAAAATGCAGCCAGGCTGTTGAGTCTCATCTCTTCAACCCTTACACCACAGAGCTGAGCTGCTTAGAGGTAAAATCTCTTTACCCATAACCATCACTCTGATCCAGACCCAGTGTTGGCATTGTGTTTTTCTTGTACCTCCTCTTTACCTGGACAAACTCTGCTCCTCAGATGGCTTTCCCTTTAAGGAGGGGAGGGTGTGACATTATTTAAAGTGACCCAGCTGTTGTATGGGCAGGATTGAAAGCCAGCAGTTGTTTCCACACCACAGCCTGGTCCCATGCAAATGCTCTTTCTCATAAAGCAACCCAACAGAAAGAAGAGTGGTGAAGAACAGCCAACCTGCAGAGGCTTGTTAGGGAGATCACCTGTGACTCTTCAAATTTAGGGTACCACTGGGCTCCCACTAAAGCTAATACCAGTTTTGCACAGGACTCAGTGAGTGGAGGATCAGAGACAAAATATGGCATCAGGCAGCTGTGAACAGGTCCAGAGCAGGAGGATTTGGTTCCTCTGGAAGAAGGAAAGTCTCCATGTGGGAGCAACAGGCTGTAGGACCCTCCTTGTTCTGCTGTTTTGAGTACAAGCATCCTTAGAGCACACTCCCCTCAACTGCAAATGAAGACTTTATTAAAAACATAAAGCTGTGATTCAATTAGTGTAAATCTCTGTTTTTCAAAGCACAGGGTGATCTTTCTGTTGCTAATAAATGCTGACAGCACTGCCAAGTGTTGAACCACGGCGTGCTTCAAAAGATAGATCCAGAGACTGTGTGGCTATTTAAATTCAGTGGGAGTTTGCAGGAGGTCCAGCTGTTTCATGTCACTGGGTAGAGCTAGGCTGCAGTGTGCTACCTGATAAAGTAATTATTTCATGTTTTCCAGGAAAGAAAAGGGGGGGGTGGGGAAATCATCCTAATAGAATCCCCCTGGAATTTTTTTCTCTGTTTTTCAAGGTGAAGCTCCTTGATGTTGCAGGCCTTGAACTTGTGAAAATTAAACCATTCTCCTCTTCTTATTCTTTTTCCCTCAGGAAGAGATCTGTCCTAGAGTGGAAGGTGAAGGCACTCAGTCCTGCCTCTGGGCTTCAGCAGTCAACGTCAGAGACAAGTACATTTATGTGACCCAGCCTAAGCAGAACAGAGTCATGATCATTGATATCCAGACCCAGAAGGCCATACAGGTACTTACAAGGGGCACACTTTATCCTGTGATGGCAGAAGGCTTTAATATGGGACCAAAAAAAATAGATCTTTGCCCAGTGGATCTGCTGATGGCACTAAAAGGTTGGACCTGTGTTGCTTTCACCCATGGGGTCACACTGCTTGTAACCTCACTGGTAGGATAAAACTCCTTTGCAGGCTGTTTGTCATCACCTCAGGGCTCCATCTGCAGCCAGGCTCACAGCCAGCGTGGTAAAATAATGCTAGAACCAATTTCTGGCTTAGCTTATTGGGCCACTGCCTGACCTTGGGTTACAAGCAGAATGGGCAAATGAACTGGTGGGGGTATAATTCAAGCAGAAATTGGCCCCTGATCTCCTGGCTGTGAGTAACAGCAGAAGATGGAGAGATGTGGAGCTGGAAAAGGGCATCGAGCAGCCAGATTTTTCTAGTGCTGGTGCTGCTGCCCCAGTGGATTTGAATAGTGCAAAGCTGTGCAGAGGGGTGTGACAGAGGTATGTGGGAATGTCTGCAGTGGATTATCCAATACTCACCATGTGCTTTTGGGTCACTGTGTAAATACTGATCTCTGTTCTCTTTAAGTCCTTGGATGTTGACCCGTTGCCAACCAAATTACATTATGACAAGTCCCACGACCAAGTGTGGGTGCTTAGCTGGGGTGACATGCACAAGTCCTCACCAAGCCTGCAGGTAAGTCCTTCTGTGCCTGAGCCTTTGCCCTTCCTTGGCTTGGCACCATCAGTAGCAAGCTGGTGGCTGGTTGGTTGCAGGTAATTAACAGCATTTAATGGTCTGGATATAAAGCTGCTCGTTCATTTGCATATCTAGTGTGGTTTATTCATCCCTCTTCTGTCCATCCTCACATATTTTTCCTGCTGTTTAATTTGGTTTTGAGCAATGACTGTGCCATAGGCTGGCAGCAGGGCTGCTTTGTTGCCAAGCTCTGTTTTGTTTTAAGGCTGATGATGGAGCCAAGCAGCAAGGGCTGGCAGCTGATGGGGAGCAGGACGAGCCTGCCATGCTCCCAGTCATTTGTGCAGCCTGCCTGAGCTTTTTAACTTGATTGAGGTCTAAAAGAAGTGGGTACCAAGCAGCTGCAAAGAGCATCCTTTCTGCATGGAGATCTCCTCCTCTTTGGACTATTGGTGGTGTTTCATCAGAGCTGCAACTCAGGCTGAGGGGCACGTTCAAGGATAAGCCTGAGGCAGGGACTGTGTGTCTTCACTGCAGAGCTGCAGCACACCCTTCTCAGATATTATGATAACCTGCAAATTTTTCTGTCTGCAAAGAATCATCTAAAAGAAGCATTAAAAGGTGACTGGATTGTACAGTGCCTCAAGATTGGTGAGGAGATTTAGATGAGATAGAAGGAAGATATTATTTCATGCTAAGGGTGGTGAGCCCCTGGCCCAGGCTGCCCAGAGAGGTGGTCACTGCCCCATCCCTGGAACCATCCCAGGGGAGGTTGGACCAAAGTCTGAGCACCCTGCTCTAGCTGCAGATGTCCCTGCTCAGTGCAGAGGGTTGGGTGAGATGACCTTGGAAGGTCCCTTCAACCCAAAACATTCTGTGATTCTATGATAATGTGGTAGAATTGATCCTTTCATATTAAAATGCAGGAAAGAGCTCTCTAGGGCATGAAGGAAGAATAAACAGAAAAAGTCAAATCTCAGGGACAAATTCTGTTACTTGGTATCTGTAACTGCACTGGAGGGGTGCCAGTGAGGTCCCTGGAGCTGCTCCACACTCAGCACCATCAGTCCCACACTGATATTGGGCTCTCTGGGGTGCACTAATGCACAGAGGCTTGGACAAACAAACTTGCTTCTGTTTTTGGATTGCCCTGGAGGATCCATTCCTTTGTTAGTGGTACAGAAACACTAAGTGCAGGCATCTAGTTGGGTGTTTTACTGCTGCCCTGTGTCACAGAGTTGACACCAGAGCTGATTTGATCTATCCAGGCATGGTCTTCTCTTGTAGTTATTTTCTGGCACTGGCTGCCCAACCTTTCTGGAAAGGTGTAATGTGAATAGTCCTTCTACCAAAAGCCTTGGCTTCTAAGTCTACATTAAAGCATTCCCCAGCAGGCAGAGAAGAAGAGTGGCTGTGCTTTCTGACCTAAAAACCTATAAATTTGGAGGCTGGGTTAGTCCTGGGGTTTCCCAAGGAAAGGTTTCCCTTTCCATCCCCACCAGCCACATGCTCCATGGGAGAGCCTGCAGGCTTTCATCATAGAGAATGGGCCAGCAGCTCAACGTGGGTGTTCTCAGGAGGACAGCAGGAACAAATAAAGGAAGGTTTCTGAGGTGGTGCCACCAGCTTGACTCTCCTGGGGATGAGCAGGTTCCTGTCCAGGCTATAAGGAGACAAAATGGGCTCTCTTTACCCTTTCTGACTTAATTTCTTCCATCCAGCTGTGAGAGGTTTCTGTAATTAAAGGAGAGGTGGCACGAGCGTGGGATTATGAAGAGGAACACACCATCTGCACAGTTGGAAACTTGTTCTAAAGCTCCAGCTCTCAGAGGGTCCTTTTTTGTTATCTTTATGAAGTGCAGTTGCACATGGAGGGGATGAGATTAGCATCAGCACAGCTTTGCTTTTTTCCAACCTTCTTCCCCCAAAGGTGGGGGGTGACTAATTTAGCACAGTTCATTCTTTAAACCTGTAGTGGCCAGTTGCAGACATGCAATAAAATGCCTTTTTTTTTTGTTTAACAAAGATGCTGCTGCAGAGGTTGATCTAAATTTCCACTTGTTCTTGGGAAGTCAGGGATTTGTAAAGAGCTTGAGCAGCCCACTAATGGGATGCTGTTGTTTAGCCATTACTGGCTTGTGGGAAGCAAATGCCTGGCCTCAGGAAAGCACTGTGCAAGAGTGGGCATCTTTCTTCAGCAATCTAATTGGAAGAAATCTAAATGGCATGACCAGAACAGCTGTCTGAGCTAAACCTGGTAGGGTTTTAGCATTTCCTTAATGAATTACAGAGCTATGGATTCAAAGCAACTGCTATGGCACATTAGAGAGGCAGAAGTTGCTAATGAGTGGACTAAAGTCGTCTCGAACTGAGCAAATAATTTGAGTATTTAACATTTTAATTATGGAAAACTTTAACCTCTCCTTTCTCCCGTGGCTGTGGAGGTGTGTGCAAGGAATGATGAAGGTGTGTGGAGGGGTGGGGGACAGCCAAAGGGTCCCTCTCTGCTCCTCCTTGGATTTTACACCGTGTAGTAGATGGAGGAACAGTTCTTCTCCTTCCAAGTGATAACGGACTGCCAGGAGTTAGTGTTTGATCCTTCAAGCTGGTAAATGATTGCTGTGCATTTAAGGGAGATTAATAAATATGACCATGAATTAAATGTTTATTTTAGACAGTGAGGGATAAATTATTATGGTCCTAGTGTTGCCATACTACTTCAGCTCCTGCATGACTGCTCTTCCTCGAGATAGAAACACCTTATGAAAGTCATGTACTTGCCTTACAAATGTCAAGCCTCAAGTACTATTTATTAGCACACCTTTTTCAAGACAGCTACACCAAACAGTATTTTGAAGTCATTAATCTGTTTGAGTCTACTGCATGCCTGGGAAAAGCCACTCAGTGCTGTGCATGACTCTGGTCTGTATTTACCTTTCTGCCTTACTCACTGCCCTTCCTGTACTCACCCTCGTGTGTATTTGTTGTAGGTAATACCAGAGGCAAGCACAGGGGAGGATCAGCACGTTATCCACACACCCTTTGAAGGAGTGGATGATTTTTTTATACCACCTACAAACCTTATTATTAATCACGTTAGGTAAGAAATGATCTTGGGGAGTAGCAGCAGTGACCAAGCTGCTCCCTTCTGGAGGGTTACAGCACTTTACAGGTGGGAATCATAGCATCACTGTGGAAATGAAATGATTTCATGATCAAGCTAACCACTCTTATCCCCATTTCCATATGTCAAATGGAGAAATGGTTGAGGAAGTTACCAATAGTTATTCAGGGAATTGGTGAAACAGCAAGAAACAAAGCTGGACTTCCTTGCCTCCTTGCAGCACAGTGTGTCATGCTGCCTGGCATGCTTGTGCAGGGGACTGGATGGCCAGAAAGTTGCCTTCCCTGCCTCAAAATAGCTTTATGGATCTGGGCAGAAACATATGTCCACGATTTATTGCCTGAAGGGGTTAAAGTTTATTCTGCCTGAAGCATAAAGCATGGTCCTTCCACATAGTCCCAGCTTGTTCAGATATAGGACAAAGTCTAGAGTTTGAGCAGAAAGATTCTGCTGTGCCCTACAGAAACCTCTCTGATCCATCAATTTTTGAATGTGAATGTGATTTAGCAGTTAATGAGATTGTGTAACTAACACACTAACAACTTGGAGTAATACTGGCTGCTTCCCAGCAGGCTCAGGAAGCCTCCCATTAGCATTACCAAAACTGATGATAACTGCAGAGCGATTTATACTGTTCTTACCATGATATAACATAGCAACTGTTTAACCATCTTCTGTCCCCAGTATAGTTTATCTAAGTTAAACACTCCAAAACTCATACTATAACCCCTTACATTAATCTTAGGCTCCTGGCAGCAAGCACTGTGGACAGGAGGGTCACACTTAAATAATTACATGTTGAATCTGATCCAAAATAAAGAACTTTGCTTCCTGCAACACAAAACAATGAGACATAAATTCATGGCTGTTATTCCTAATTTTTTCCCTACCTCATTTTTCCAATTTCCTTTCAGAATACCATTAGGACAAATAGCAGTGGCAGGAGGTAGGATGTTAAAGCCTGAGCTGAGAAGGTGTGGTCTGGGTTCACAGACAGGAAGGTGGAACAATTACACTTCTCTCTTTTTTTTTTTTGGTTGTTTTATTGTCTTTCTGCTTCATTGTGATTAATGGGCTGTGCACAGATGATCTTCCATAAGCAATATTAAATGTAGATAATTGTCTGTAGCCTTCCATGTGCAAAGCAGAGGACGTTGTGCCTAATTTCCTATTTCATTTGTTCAGGGCCAGATCTTGGTCCATTCCCTCTCACCCTCAGCACAGAAAAATAATTGCTCACCGTCTAATGACTCTCCCTGAGATCATGTTCTAAATTCTCCACTCAGAAACAATAAATGGCAGGACCAGCCTTTCCCAGGGAGGTGAATATTTCAGCAATCTCTTCCCTGAGCCAAAAAATATTTGTATGCAAATGTCCCTGTGTATGTATTTCAGCTGCCTGTGATTTCAGATGGCTATCTAGGAATGTCTCCATTTTTATTAATGCCCAGGGTAGATTGTTGTCTGTGAAACACCCTCCCAAGTGGAAGGTTTTCTTTGAGATTTCAGATCCCAGCTTTCCTGCAAGCCCTGCTTCTCTTCTGCAGCTCTGTGCACATAAAACACATCCTGACCCACTTTTTACAATTAAAAGTTTACCATAAGAACCATTTTTTTAACTTCTTCAGGCATTTGGCTGTGTATTGAGGAAGTCTTGGGGAAAAAAAATACTCTAAGGGAAGTGTTTTTGAACGTGTGCTTCAGATGCATTCATCCAGGAGAAATACAAGTGTCAGATCCAATTTCCCCCCACGCAGCACGCTACGAATCTCCACGGCAGAGATTTCCTGAAGTCTCTAATGGGTGTGAATATAATGGGAAAATGAAAGGCTTAGCCCAGTGATTTTCATGGCATCATCCACTACATTGGCTCCTTCTTTAGAAGTGAAATGATTGCTCGGTGTCTCATTGACAGGTGGATTAAAAATAAAGAAATAAACCCAGTGTTTTAAGCAAAATACACATTACCTGCACGTTGTCCTCTACGTTTCACAGAACATTTTTACATCCTTTGAGGAATAAATGCAAAACTAGGCACTGGGCTGGTTTCCTTCTGTCTGCATTGAATGGATGAAAAAATACTGGATGTAAAATTAGTTTTCAAGTCGGTATCAGTGACCTGTGAATCCAGAGGAACACAAACAGGCTGTTTCTAAGGGCTCCCTCTCAAATTAAGCAGAAACCTTTCCTGGCTATTCTTGACCTTTCCTTGTCTCCAGCAAAGGTCAGATGCGCTGCAGCAGATTTCTTTTACAGAACATTTATTCTCTGCTCTGCTGCTGCCTGCCCTCTCTTGAGACAGAACACAAAGACTCCTTTTCTTCATAACCCAGCTGCTTGTGTTCCTTGAGAAATGTTTTACACCTTCCCTGGACAAAGTCTGCTCCACACCTCAGCCTCGCCAGCTCCAGCAGCTGTCCCTGAGCACCACGGGGAGCCAACACACATCCCAGCTACCCTCTGAGGCTTTAAGAGATGAGGTTGGACGTGGTCTTCATTCAGTGGTTACACATGTAGCTCTAAGCTGCTCTCTGGCCCCAGCCTGGCAGGGATAGGCTTTATTCTGAGCAGTTTTCTATTCTGGGTGTGAAGAAGTCTTAAGTGTTCATTGGATTACACCCCTCTAGAGGCAAACCAGGTTAAATATAAAACTGGTCAACAGCAGCCTACAGAACAGCCAAAACCTTGATAGCATTCCTGTTGTAAGTTGGTCTTCCTGATAAAAGGCTTCTGTTCTTGGAGATGGTACTCAGACCCAAGCACATATTCAGGCTTCCAGGATCAGGGTGATGGGATTCATTTTAACCAAAATATAGACCCCCTTTTAGCACCCTTGAGAAGCACAAAACCCAGAGGGATTTCTTAGGGGAAAGGAGACAGCGTCGTTGCCCACGCTTCCAAAACCACCCAGCCTGGAGCTTCCCAGTGCTGCTGACTTTTGTCTTGTCCCACCCTGTCTCCAGAGATGACTCCAGTGTCACGTTTTCCCTTCCAGGTTCGGCTTCCTCTTTAACAAATCCCAACCTGCAGTGTACAAAATCGACCTGGAAACCGTGACCCCCATCAAGACCATCAGCTTCAAGGACCATAGCTGTGTCCCTCAGGCCATGGCATACACCCACCTGGGGGGTTACTTCTTCGTCCAGTGTAGGAGGAAGAGGTTGGGGGCCGAGTCCCCCCAGCTCATCATTGACAGCGTCACCGATGCCATCATCGGCCCCAACGGCGCCGTGTCGGGCACCCCTTACACCTCCCCAGATGGACGCTACTTGGTCAGCGTGGATGAAGCCAGGGGCAGGATCCAAGTCCAGGCTCTAACTGTCCGAGGGGAAATCGAGTTGATGTATGACTTACAAACAAACATCCACGTATCTGATCTGACATTTCAACCCTCTTTCACCGAAGGCAATCAGTACTATATATACGCCACGTCACATTTGCAAACAGATGTGCTGTTTGTAGAGCTGTCAACGGGGAAAATGAATGTACTGAAGAATTTAAAGGACCCTCTCCCATCCAAAGACTGGCCCTGGAGCAGCTACAACAGAATCGTGAAAGACAGTGGGTTGTTTGGACAGTATCTCATGACACCAGCTAAAGATTCATTGTTTGTTATAAACGGGAGGCAAAACACTTTACGCTGTGAGGTTTCAGGTATAAGGAGGGGTAACACAGTGGTCTGGGTGGGAGAGGTATGAAAGGGCAATAGCAGTAGAGCCTTGGGCAGGCAAGGACCAGTTGGACCTTTACACTGCAACAAAGGAGCAGTAGCATTGTATATTTTTACACTGGGGAGGGGGGGAAAAAAAGGAAAAAAAAAAGAAAAACAAACAAAAAAACCCTGTATAGCTTCATGGTACAACACTGGTCTACTTGCAAGTTTTATAATCTAAGGTATGCTCTGCTGGTAGGAAGGGGGTTTGAAGGGGTGTTTTTATTTGGGGGTATGATTTGTGGTTATGAGGAAAACGCTCATAGGGAGCTCATGAGGGAGCGAATATCTCCACGGAGATAGAGTCTAAGCCACGAAACCTAGTGATCCTGTAGAACAAACCAGAGCCTGAGTTGCCATCCTGAGGAGCTTTTGTCTTCAAATTCAAGCCATCAGTTTTCTTTCCTGCATCCCTGGCCCATTAGCAGTGGGGCTGCCCCACGCAGCACGGGGGGACTGCGCCCGCGCTCGTGCCTTTGGGAGGGGGACTAAGCATGAGAGAGCAGTTTTCAACCCTCAGAAACCTGGGAGAGTGATTTAATGAGAGCAGAGCAGCTTCCTCTGCAAGGGTGGCTTTGGGGGAGGGTTCAGGGGTGTGATTTCAGGAGGCACAGCAGAACTAGCAACTGTCAGCTCGCTTTCTTCTGCGCTTCGCTCTGCTCTGGGTGCTCCCGAAGGCAACGTTCTGAATCCCCCCTCTTCCAGTGCACAGTGGTGTGATGGCATCTGAAAAATTGGGCATGAAATATCCAGGCCATGAGAGTGGGGAAAAACCAGCAAACGTTGAGGGGAGGGGCAGAGTTTTGTACAATACTTTGTTGGGAAAGGGGCATCAGGCTTGCAGCAGCCTGTGAGTGCGGTGGGCTTGGGCACAATATGCAAAATCTGCCCTTTGGGGGCAGAGAATTAATTACAGTCATTCCCACAGGAGGCAGCCACACGTCTAGAAATCGTTGGTTTCTCTCATTAAAGAGCAGCACTGAAGCCACTTGGTTCTTCATAAACTAACAGCTACAATGACAGAGGGTATTTTTAATAGAAAGCACTCATTTTCTAGTTACAGCCTTAATTTGCCTGTTTCTTTTCAGGCATCCCAGGAAACAATTTTTCTTTGTGACTTTTTTTTTCTTCCCATTTATAGTACATGTGTTTATAGTCAATTATCTTTTAGTTATGAGGAAAGAGATGCATGTAAGACCAGCTGAGGTACCCTAGGATGCAACAGCTGGCTTTGAGAGATTTCAGCTGAGTTCCCATTAAAACAGAGATCTGTTTGCACATTTGGAAGATATAAAAACTTTTCTAGTTGCTTTTTTTTGCAACTTTTTATCCCCATCTCCACGAAGTAAGCAGGGCACGAGCAGCTGCAGCTCCCAGAGCACTGTGGTTGTTTCCCAAGGCTTCAAGTCACCCATTTCACAGTGCACACACACAGTGGATTTGAAAGGAGGAGGATCTTTGCTTTAAATGTTCAACTTTAACAAGAGTCACATTTTAGCATGGCTGTAGACCTGAAGTCATCGAAACCTTTTTGGTTCTGTAGAGAATACACAAAAATCTGCTCAGACAGCCAAGGAAAGGAGCTGAATCCTATGAATTCATTAAACATGGAGTCCTTGAAGTTGCCCTTGGTCACCCATAGGCTGGACCCTACATCTCTCTTCACTTATGAGCCATAGGGGTTAGGAGAGACTATCCCATCATCACAACACATAGAAACCAGACTGGCATAGCAATGCATGGTGTCCATGATTTTCTACTCATCTGGTTAGGAGACGTCCCCATGTCAAGGAAAGGAGAAGACCAGCTTTGGAAGTACCTTTAAATATGCACAAACTCCTTTCTTGAACAGAACTGTGTCCATACATTGCAGCCATCCTAAATGTGTCACGGCCAAACACTGCTCCTGTGTTACCTTTTATGACTTCTTGGGTATTTTGTTATGCCTAGGGTAAGTTTCCCTGTAGAGAGGTTCATTGTGTCATAGATCAAGCAAATCTTACTTTTTTAAGAATATTAAAAAGGAAAAAAAACAAACAACACAACCCCCTGTATATATTTGTTCAGGTCAATATTCTTGAGGCTGGTTTATATCTAGGCTGTGAAAGATGTGTAACAGACCTCACTTCTCCCTGTTTGTCTCAAGCTATTGGAATAGCCTTCACTTGAAAAATCCCACTTGGCCCTTCCAAAGATGTTCCCTTTCTTCCCTCTTCAGCCCCAGTGCTGGTGATGTGTACTCTAAATTATCCTGATGGTGATTATCTCATACTTAGAAAATGAAGTAGGACTTTTAGATTGTCCACACGACTTGTGAACAGTTCCAGTGACAGTCCCATCTGACATTAAAAGTGCTGCACATTTCTTACTTGGGGTTTATTTTATTTTATGGCACAGAAATTTTATATATCTGCTCCAAAAATGGTTTCAACTCATTTTTGCCTTTCAACTCCATCCAAAAAGAGACTACATTTGGTTTGCAGTTTCTTCCCCACTCCCTTTGTGTCCACCCATTCACAATGAATTCCTTGCCAAGAATTAATCACAGTGGTTAATTAAAATGAATTTAAATGGAATGAATGATCTTTTAGTTAAAACACTCATATATCAGTTGGGTATTCTGACATTAGAATCGTGGAAAAAAATAGTCCCTTGTTGACAATATGACTTTAATCCCAAGGTGGGATGCACTTTCTATTTATCCTTGAGGTTAAGCAGCAGTATAAGTGGAAAAGTATTTCCACAAGTTTTGTTGCAGTGTTTCCCTCACTATTTTCACTTTCTGAGTGAGAGTTTTTACTTAACATCTTTTAACTATGCAGCTCAGTGTCTATCCAGAAACCATCCACTTTTAAATCAGAGAGAAAACTCACGAGTGCCTTCATTTGAAATCTGTGACAATAATTAACATATTTGGAACATTTAATGCTTGGATTATTTTTCTTTTTACCATGGGAAAAGCTCAAGGGAGATCCCAGGAGGTGATTTTGGTGGGCAGGGACAAACCCTGCTGGGTTTGAACACGGCTGTGCCCGTGACACACACGAGTCCTGGTGACCTCTGGACAAGTGCTTATTTACTTGATTTATACCATGATTAGGTCTTAATTACTAGAGGGCCCAGTATTGTGCTAGGTACTGTGTAAAACAGATAAAAAGGCCAAGATGTCAATGCTGTGAGGAGATAACAGCTGATTCCCTGTACAACCCTACAGAGGGTCAACAAAATGAACAAGAAAGTGGAAACTGAGTCTGGGGAGACATCAGAGTTGACAGGGGTGCAGTAACCTGGTTATTCATCAAAAATACAAGTGTGCCATGGTGCCTGTGTGGGGTTTTTTTTTCCCTAGAACTCCCTTTCTCCCTCCCCAATCAAGACTTTAAGTGACTATCCCTGGGGTTACCTGTGTAGCTGTTGCTTCTCTTCATCAAAGCAAACCTGGAAGTGAGATGCTCCACCCCAGGGGTTTCCTATCCTGTGACTTGTCACCCCAGGCTTGGATTGTTTCTAAATACAAGCGTGCCATGGTGCCTGTGTGAGTTTTTTTTCCCCTAGAAGTTCCTTTCTCCCTCCCCAATCAAGACTTGAAGTGACCATCCCTGGGGTTACCTGTGTAGCTGTTGCTTCTCTTCATCAAAGCAAACCTGGAAGTGAGATGCTCCACCCCAGGGGTTTCCTGTCCTGTGACTTGTCACCCCAGGCTTGGATTGTTTCTCCCTGGGAAAACCCAGGGGTAGATCCTGCTTGTTCTAACAAAGAGCATCCCATGAGCTGAGCAGCCAAGCACGGTGAGCCCAGGGATGCAGGGCTCCCATCTGCTAGAGAAAGGCACCTGAAATGTCTCCCTCTTTGGAACAAGAGGGTTGGGTCTTTTTTTCCACCCTGATCTCTAAAAGAATCAAATCATGAGGCTATGAGGATCTTTTTAATGACCCTGGCAACAGAGAGGAGAGAGAGGCAGGCAGAGATCTCACCCCTGCTCACATCTGGATGCCTCCAAAAGGCAAAGGTACTGGTTTGGGGCTGCTCCTGAGCAGTGGGGCTGAGCTGCAGCCCAGGCTGGGGCCGTGTGAGGGTGGGGGCTGCAAATACAGAGCTGCAACCATTCCTTTATCTTCTCATTACATGGAATTGCAGCCCAGAACTGAGCCCCTGGGATGCTGCAGTGCCCCAGCTGCCCAGGACAGTGAGGTGGGATTTGCAGCCTGGAGAAGCAGAGCAGGATGGGCTTACAGTCCTCACTGACAGGACTGGCTGCTAAAGAAGCTCTGTTTGCCTTGGGGTGGGGGTTCTTTTTCCTTCTTGTAGCTGGATTTGTCCCTCATTTAAAGAAATTCCTGGGAAAGGATGAAAATTGATGCTAGTGGTACAGAACTCAAAGGTGAACAAGGCTTTTGGATGTCTCCTCTGAAGTGTGGGAAACATGGGGGATCATTGGGCTTAATTTCCAAATGCTTATAGTTGCAATACAAAAAGCAAGACCCAAAAAAAGTCATTTTTTTAACCACTTCCCAATGCTAACGTAAAAAAAAAGCAAGCCCTACTGTGGTGCTTCTACCCTGCAAATTGCTGTGGCTTAAGGGCTTGTTTGTTTAATTAAGCACCTCAGCACCTAACCCTTGGCAGCCTGTGGGGTCTGTGACACTTGCCCAAAGCCATCAGCTGAAGGCAGTCAGCCCAGCAGGGACAGAATGCCAGCTGCTGGTCAGAGCACTGGGTACTTCCAGAAGTAAAACTCAAATTCCTGGATGAGCAGAGGTTGCTCCCCACGGCTGCGTGGTGCCGTGTGTGGTTTGATGGCCACGTGGCTCCCTGTGCCCAAGCCAAGAGCTTTCCAGTTCCTCCTCAACTTGCAGCAGGAGGGTGTGATGGCAGCAGGCACCTCAGCTGCCCTGTCACACTCATAGAATGGCTGAGGTTGGAAGG